>NC_057796.1:47288187-47288835 GCF_018294505.1 Triticum aestivum
GCGCGAACTTATTTTGCCGTCGTCCTTTTTTTGGGGGGGGGGGAGGGAGGGGGTGGGTGGCTAGGTGCTAAGCGTCCGTCCAACACACGCGACCACCACGACACGACCCTGGTCTGCCTGGTGCGCCTACATTTGAGAATGCAAACGAATCTTCTTTCATTTGCAAATGAATCTGTATGTATTACCATGCCCGTGTTTTCCTTGCAATAATTAGTCATTCGAAACGAGATACTATAAATTAATTAATGAGGAGTTATTTGAAAAAAAATCGAAACGGTATCCACGCTAACGTGGATTAAAGTGTGTGTCACATAATTAGTTATTTGAATTAGAGTGTGTGTCACATAGCGATCTCCAATTCTAATGTGGATTTCACATTTCACTGTATCCACGCTACTTTTTTAACACAAATTCATATGTATATGATGAACACCATGGTAGTGAGAAAACTTTTGGATGTGTTCAAACATATGACCTACAAAATAGCACAACAAATCGAGTCAATGTCAACTTTTCAAAACCTAGTATGGCACGAATTTGAAATAATTACCCATATGCATGGTCCTCAGTTCAAATCTTACAATGTACACCGAATTGAAACATCGATATTAAGTCTCGTACTATCTACATTCAAATGTTGTTTTTAGC
>NC_057796.1:47288961-47313062 GCF_018294505.1 Triticum aestivum
TCAATCTTCCTCTCCTAACCACCTTAGGAATCTATCGGTTTCCAACACACATCCATTCTTTCTCTCCATGTTTCGATCTCTAACTCTCTCAACTACACAACCCCCTTTTTTCCACTCTGTTACGAAATGTATTTACCTCACACACCCGCCATTGCACACCATGTCGAGCTCTCTCTCTCTCTCCCTCTCACCCTCTCGCGCTAAATACATGCATTGCATATCTAGCCCCCCAACCTCTCGTGCGCACGCACGCACGTTGTCTATCTAGGTCACTCCCTCGAGACTGTCTCACTCTTTCTTCCGCACGGCGGGCCACACTCGCTCAATCTCGCTCTCTTTATCTGAGTCTCGTTTAACCTCGTTTTCTTTCACACACAAATGATATATCTCCCTGTTTGGGCCTCGGTCGACACACTCTCTACTCTCTCATGCAGATTGTCTATCTAGGTCAGCCCATCGAAGACGCCCCCACTCTTTCGACCTCATGGCAGGCCACACTCGCTCTCTCTCTCTCTCTCTCTCTCTCTCTTCCCCTCTCTCTCTCTCCCTCTCTCTCTCTCTCTTTGTATGTCTCGACTGACCTCGCTCTTTCTCAGACAAAAATGATATATCACCATGTTTGAGCCCAATTCGACTTATTCACATTGTATACTCTCTCACACACATTGTCTATCTAGGTCACTCTCTCCAGCCCGTCTCACTCTTTCGATCGCACGACGACCCCATGTGATCGATTGACCTTGCTTCCTCCCACGCACAAAATATATCTACACGTCTGTGACTGGATCATCTCTCAAGCTCTATCTTACAGCCCTCACCCTTGCCAAAAGCTCAATCGGACAATATCTCTCCAGAGCATATATATTTGTTCAATGAATGTCGGACCACACTCACTTTGTCTCTCTATCTATATGTCTCTCGATTGACCTCGCTTTCTCACGCCGTATCTTCCACACATTGAAGCTACCTCTCCATCCCTCGCAAAGCCGGAGCTATTTACATTGCGAGGGGCACTCCAACCTTGGATTAATTTGTGTAGCCATTTATTCCGGTCGGTTTAGATTATATTTTCGTAGCATTCGGCCCACAACTACTCGAAACACCGTTGCAACCCCCCACAACTCCCGTAGTTGATTTCCCTCTGGCTCGGTCATCGCTCTCTCGCATGTCCTTTCTCGCCTTCAACGTCACACCATGGTATTATTGCAAAAAACTCGGTTGTTCTCTTTAATTATTATAAATAAGCTACAAAACTACACACCGATAGTCCACTTGGAATGGAACAAATTTCGACCCACAAATTAAAGTGCTACAAACTACACACCGAGGGGCCCACATGTCATGAAACAAATTTGGACCCATATACAAATTAAAAAATAAAGGACGAGGATCGAACATGCGACCAGGGCCTTCAAGCCGCACGTCAATAGGCAACATACGTAGAACAGCAATGTTTGTTGTACCTCCCTTTGTTCACATAATGTTTTTATATTACCACAACCTATTTAATGGATAACATGTAATATTATTTTTAGTACTATTCGCCTTCACTTACTGGTGGGTTCCATGTGTGCTCTCTCTCTCCTCCCCTTCTGCATTTAGACGCACGGGCAAACACGAAGAACTCGCGAGCGATGTTGCCGTTGACCATATCTGGACGCGTTCACAAGTTACGGCACCAGTTTCACGTGCTAGCAGCACTAGTCAGTGTGTACGTGCAATGCACGTTAATTTGGAAGTATATTAAGTGCATGTGGATATTAAGTAGGATATTGTTTGCGTGTTATTATGTGATTAGCACTATTTTTGGCATGAAATTAACTGCACGCTAAACGTGTTGAGTGCTCGACATTGAAGCAGTCTAGGTCGTTGGATGACAAGGAATACATGTGGCTTGATGATGTTTTATATTTAATTTGATACGGCTCTAGCAGAACATTCAATCGATCAAACCATAGATTTCGTTCAGTCTGACTCCGACTTTAAATTATACGACGATCGATCTAAAATAAACGGAAATGATAAACGTTCGGATTTTAAGCATGGCAATCCAAACGTTTTTCATGGCAAATTTAGATTACGCGGCGGCGGCGGGGGCGTCTTGCGGTGGGAAGCGGCTCCTCTGCCGTGCTCTATGTGTCGTCGAGCCACTGACCGACGGTGATGGCGGCGCCTTGCGCCGTTGTTGGCGTACTCCTGGACGTTGGCCTAGCTTCAAGGAAGGCCAAAATGTTCTGGACTTTGGAGCGAGTCAACTGGCGGGAGGAGGCGACTGGCGTTGGTGCAAGGAAGCGGTCGACGGCGGCCATCCGTGCCGCTAAGGGGGGCACTGGCACCCGCGTGGGGACAGGCGCTGTCAACGGCGCGGCGGAGACATTCGTGTGCACAGGCACCGGCACGGGCGCGCACGTCAGTGCACGCGCAGGCGCATGCGCTGCCAGGTGCACGGGCACCGGCACGGGCGTGCGCGTCAGTGCACGCACAGGCGCATGCACGGGCGCGTGAAAATCGGCGGGGACCTCGTGGAACCCCGTGGCATCAAGCTCGGCGACAATGTGCGGCTCCCAGCCCATCAATGCCACGGGGATGGGCGCTGGCGCAGTCGGGGCGACGGGAGCCGGAACGGGAGCGGGGACAGGCGCGGCGTCTTCCCGCAAGGCCAATTCAAGCTCGTCCCAAAGCGCCTTATGTTCTTGAGACTTCGGCTGGGTGTCTTCCTGAGGAAACTGGAAGACTAAGGGCAGACCATCGTGATGCGGCATGGCATAGGTTTAGGTCAGGCTGGTTGGAGGTAGACGGGAGGAGAATCGGAGAGGAAGAGAGAAGATTGTAGCGATACTGATACGTCTCCGTTGTATCTATAATTTTTGATTGTTCCATGCCAATATTATACAACTTCCATAAACTTTTGGCAACTTTTTATACTATTTTTGGGACTAACATATTGATCCAGTGCCTAGTGCCAGTTCATGTCTGTTGCATGTTTTATGTTTCGCAGAAACCCCATATCAAACAGAATCCAAACGGGATAAAAACGGACGGAGAATATTTTTGGAATATTTGGACAATATGGGAAGAAGAATCAACGCGAGACGGTGCCCAAGGGGGGCACGAGGCAGGGGGGCGCGCCTGCCCCCCTCGTGGGCCCCCGTAAGGCGGTTGCTGCTCTTCTTTGGCCGCAAGAAAGCTAATTTTGGGGGGGGGGATCGGCGAAGGTTTCAATCCAATCGGAGTTACGGATCTCCATATATATACGAAACGGTGAAAGGGCAGAATACCATAACACAAAAATAGAGAGAGACAGAGAGACAGATCCAATCTCGGAGGGGCTCTCGCCCCTCCCATGCTATGGAGGCCAAGGACCAGAGGGGAAATCCTTCTCCCATCTAGGGAGGAGGTCAAGGAAGAAGAAGAAGAAGGGCCCCCCTCTCCCCCTCTCTTCCGGTGGCGCTGGAACGCTGCCGTGGCCACCATCATCACCGCGATCTTCACCAACACCTCCCCCATCTTCACCAACATCCCCATCACCTTCCCCCCTCTATCTACAATGGTCCACTCTCCTGCAACCCGCTGTACCCTCTACTTGAACATGGTGCTTTATGCTTCATATTATTATCCAATGATGTGTTGCCATCCTATGATGTCTGAGTAGATTTTCGTTGTCCTATCGGTGGTTGATGAATTGCTATGATTGATTTAATTTGCTTGTGGTTATGTTGCTGTCCTTTGGTGCCCATCATATGAGCACGCGCGTGGATCACACCATAGGGTTAGTTGTATGTTGATAGGACTATGTATTGGAGGGCAAGAGTGACAGAAGCTTCTACCTAGCATAGAAATTGATGCATACGGGATTGAAGGGGGACCAATATATCTTAATGCTATGGTTGGGTTTTACCTTAATGAACGTTAGTAGTTGCGGACGCTTGCTAATAGTTCCAATGATAAGTGCATATAATTCCAAGTCAGGGATGACATGCTAGCAGTGGCCTCTCCCACATAAAACTTGCTATCGGTCTAGTAAACTAGTCAATTGCTTAGGGACAATTTCGCAACTCCTACCACCACTTTTCCACACTCGCTATACTAACTTTATTGTGTCTTTATCTAAACAGCCCCTACTTTTTATGTACGTGCTCTTTATATTCTTGCAAACCTATCCAAAAACACCTACAAAGTACTTCTAGTTTTATACTTGTTTTAGGTAAAGCGAACGTTAAGCGTGTGTAGAGTTGTATCGGTGGTCGATAGAACTTGAGGGAATATTTGTTCTACCTTTAGTTCCTCGTTGGGTTCGACACTCTTACTTATCAAAAGAGGCTACAATTGATCCCCTATACTTGTGGGTTATCAAGACCTTTTTCTGGCGCCGTTGCCGGGGAGTCATAGTGTGGGGTGAATATTCTCGTGTGTGCTTGTTTGCTTTATCACTAAGTAATTTTTATTTGCTGTTCTTAGTTGTTCTCTATCTTTAGTTATGGATATGGAACACCAAATACCAAAAAAAATCAGGTGTACTTGCTACTCATGGAGATGGGGAACCTCCTAAAACCCTCGATGATCAATATGTGAAAGATATTATGTATTACTTTGATAATCCTGAGAAAACCCCATTCAACTTTATAATGGGAGTAACGTTGGATCAACGTGAATACTTTAAGGATTATCGCTTGACTCAAAAAGGGAAACTATTATGGGATCAAATTTATATGTTATATTGGTATGCTAGGCAACTATGCTTGAGATATGATTATACTTGTTGCTCTAGGATGAAGTCTCCACACCTTCCCTTTTCATGCGAATTTAATGATAATGAAACCTTGGCTTCTTATGCTAGAGGTATATATGATTACTATGATGTGGAACAAATAGAAGAATTTGTTGCTTTTATGGGTGCTTATGAAATTGAATCTATGTTCAAAGAGTTTGAAAATCTTTATGATGCTGTTTATAGACCTGAAAATTTAGCTATCCTTAAATATTGCTATGCCAATTATGAATTCAATTTTGATATTGATGCATTTATTGAGAAAGTCTCCGCTGTCCAAGAAGAGACTAATATTTTGCAGGAGTCTATGGAAGAAGAAATTGATGAAACTGTGAGCTCATTGGATGAAAAAGATGATGAGGAGAGCGAAGAACAAAACGAGGAAGAGCGAATTAGCTACCCGTGCCCACCTTCTAATGATAGTAAATCTTCAACTCATACATTGTTTAATTTCCCTTCGTGCTTACCGAAGGATGATTGCTATGATGAGACTGTTATGATCCCGTTGATTCTCTTGAAATATCCCCTTTTGATGATGCTTGCTATGCTTGTGGCCAAGATGCCAATATGAATTATGCTTATGGAGATGAACTTGCTATAGTTCCTTATATTAAACATGAAATTGTTACTATTGCACCCACGCATGATAGTCCTATTATCTTTTTGAATTCTCCAAACTACACTATATCGGAGAAGTTTGCCCTTATTGAGGATTATATTGATGGGTTGCCTTTTACCGTTGCACATGATGATTTTGATGAATATAATATGCATGCTTGCTGATCCTACTTGCAATTATTATGAGAGAGGAACTACATCCCCGCCTCTCCATGTTTCCAACACGATAAAATTGCAAGAAACTGTTTATACTATGCATTGGCCTTTACTATGTGTGCATGAATTGTTCTTTTATGACATGCCGATGCATAGGAAGAGAGTTAGACTTCGTCATTACATGATATATGTTACTTTGTGCTCACAACAAAATTACAAATCATTGTTAATTAAAATTGGCTTTGATATACCTTGGGATCCGGGTGGATTCATTACTTGAGCACTATATGCCTAGCTTAATGGCTTTAAAGAAAGCGCTGCCAGGGAGACAACCCGGAAGTTTTAGAGAGTCATTTATTTCTGTTGTGTGCTTTTTTTATAGTTTAAAAACAAAACAAAATATAAAGAGGGGAACCCAAAACTTTTCAAAAAGAAAAGTGAAAGTGAGATAGATGAGCATTGTGAAAGTGGGGGGCGTCCTTGAACTTTGTTCATGCCCATGGAAACTTTGTGAATCTTAATTACAGAAACTTTTCAACAAAAATAATTATCCCCTTGTACAATTATATTGTATTATAAAAATAATGTGCCAAGGTTTGCCTCTAGGATGTTTACAATGCTTGTTGGTTTGTACGGTGCATGACAGAAATTTTGGCTGTAGTGCGCGATTTTTAATTTTTTACTGAAACGTCAAATGGTTATGAAAATTTCTGCACTGTCTTTATATACAAATTGTTTATTTCTCCTAATTTTGGCAGAATTTTTGGAGTACCAGAGGTATGGTGAATGTTCAGATTGTTACAGACTGTTCTGTTTTAGACAGATTCTGTTTTTGATGCATAGTTTGCTTGTTTTGATGAAACTATCGATTTATATCAGTGGATTAAGCCATGAAAAAGTTATATTACAGTAGCTACAATGCCAAACAGAAGATGAACTGGTTTGCAACAGTACTTAGAGTAGTGATTTGCTTTATTATACTAACGGATCTTACCGAGTTTTCTGTTGAAGTTTTGTGTGGATGAAGTGTTCGATGATCGAGAAGGTCTCGATGTGAGAAGAAGGAAGAGAGGCAAGAGCTCAAGCTTGGGGATGCCCGAGGCACCCCAAGTAAATATTCAAGGAGACTCAAGCGTCTAAGCTTGGGGATGCCCCGGAAGGCATCCCCTCTTTCTTCAACAAGTATCGGTATGTTTTCGGATTCGTTTCGTTCATGCGATATGTGCAATCTTGGAGCATCTTTTGCATTTAGTTTTCACTTTTCTTTTATGCACCATGCTGGTATGAAATAGTCCTTGGTTGATTTATAGAATGCTCTTTGCACTTCACTTATATCCTTTGAGTATGGCTTTATAGAATGCTTCATGTGCTTCACTTATATCGTTTGAAGTTTGGATTGCCTGTTCCTCTTCACATAGAAAACCGCCATTTGTAGAATGCTCTTTTGCTTCACTTATACTTGTTAGAGCATGGGCATATCTTTTGTAGAAAGAATTAAACTCTCTTGTTTCACTTATATCTATTTAGAGAGATGACAGGAACTGGTCATTCACATGGTTAGTCATAAAACCCTACATAAAACTTGTAGATCACTGAATATGATATGTTTGATTCCTTGCAATAGTTTTGCGATATAAAGGTGGTGATACTAGAGTCGTGCTAGTTGAGTAATTGTGAAATTGAGAAATACTTGTGTTGAGGTTTGCAAGTCCCGTAGCATGCACGTATGGTGAACCGTTATGTAACGAAGACGGAGCATGAGGTGTTCTTTGATTGCTTTCCTTATGAGTGGCAGTCGGGGACGAGCGATGGTCTTTTCCTACCAATCTATCCCCCTAGGGGCATGCGTAGTAGTACTTTGCTTTGAGGGCTAATAAACTTTTGCAATAAGTATATGAGTTCTTTATGAATAATGTGAGTCCATGGATTATACGCACTCTCACCCTTCCATCATTGCTAGCCTCTTCGGTACCGTGCATTGCCCTTTCTCACCTCGAGAGTTGGTGCAAACTTCGCCGGTGCATCCAAACCCCGTGATACGATACGCTCTATCACACATAAACCTCCTTATATCTTCCTCAAAACAGCCACCATACCTACCTATCATGGCATTTCCATAGCCATTCCGAGATATATTGCCATGCAACTTCCATCATCATCATACACATGACTTGAGCATTTATTGTCATATTGCTTTGCATGATCGTAAGATAGCTAGCATGATGTTTTCATGGCTTGACCGTTTTTTGATATCATTGCTATGCTAGATCATTGCACATCCCGGTACATCGCCAGAGGCATTCATATAGAGTCATACCTTTGTTCTAGTATCGAGTTGTAATATTGAGTTGTAAGTAAATAAAAGTGTGATGATCATCATTATTAGAACATTGTCCCATGTGAGGTTATCAAAATAAAAGAGGCCAAAGAAGCCCAAATAAAAAAAGAGGCCAAAGAAGCCCACCAAAAAAAGGAAAAAAATGAGAGAAAAAGAGAGAAGGGGCAATGTTACTATCCTTTTACCACACTTGTGCTTCAAAGTAGCACCATGTTCTTCATATAGAGAGTATCATTGAGTTATCACTTTCATATACTAGTGGGAATTTTCATTATAGAACTTGGCTTGTATATTCCGATGATGGGCTTCCTCAAATGCCCGAGGTCTTCATGAGCAAGCAAATTGGATGCACACCCACTTAGTTGCGAGTTTGAGCTTTCATACACTTATAGCTCTTAGTGCATCCGTTGCATGGCAATCCCTACTCCTCACATTGACATCAATTGATGGGCATCTCCATAGCCCGTTGATTAGCCGCGTCAATGTGAGACTTTCTCCTTTTTTGTCTTCTCCACACAACCTCCATCATCATATGCTATTCCACCTATAGTGTTATGTCCATGGCTTGCGCTCATGTATTGCGTGAGGGTTGAAAAGGCTGAAGCATGTTAAAAAGTATGAACCAATTGCTCGGCTTGTCATCGGGGTTGTGCATGATTTGAATGCTTTGTGTGGTGAAGATGGAGCATAGCCAGACTATATGATTTTGTAGGGATGAGCTTTCTTTGGCTATGTTATTTCAATAAGACATAATTGCTTGGTTGGTATGCTTGAAGTATTATTGTTTTTATGTCAAATGATAGACTATTGCCTTGAATCACTCATGTCTTAATATTCATGCCATGATTAGATACATGATCAAGATTATGCTAGGTAGCATTCCAGATCAAAAATTATCTTTTTTATCATTTACCTACTCGAGGACGAGCAGGAATTAAGCTTGGGGATGCTGATACGTCTCCGTCGTATCTATAATTTTTTATTGTTCCATGCTAATATTATACAACTTTCATAAACTTTTGGCAACTTTTTATACTATTTCTGGGACTAACATATTGATCTAGTGCCCAGTGCCAGTTCCTGTCTGTTGCATGTTTTATGTTTCGCAGAAACCCCATATCAAACGGAATCCAAATGGGATAAAAACGGACGAAGAATATTTTTGGAATATTTGGAGAATATGGGAAGAAGAATCAACGCGAGACGGTGCCCCAGGAGGGCACGAGGCAGGGGGGCGCGCTTGCCCCCCTCGTGGACCCCCCGTAAGGCGGTTGCTGCTCTTCTTTGGCCGCAAGAAAGCTAATTTTCGGAAAAAAAATCGGCGAAGGTTTCAATCCAATCGGAGTTACGGATCTACATATATATACGAACGGTGAAAGGGCAGAATACCAGAACGCAGAAATAGAGAGAGACAGAGAGACAGATCCAATCTCGGAGGGGCTCTCGCCCCTCCCATGCCATGGAGGCCAAGGACCAGAGGGGAAACCCTTCTCCAATCTAGGGAGGAGGTCAAGGAAGAAGAAGAAGAAGAAGGGCCACCTCTCCCCCTCTCTTTCGGTGGCGCTGGAACACTGCCGTGGCCACCATCATCATCACCGCAATCTTCACCAACACCTCCGCCATCTTCACCAACATCTCCATCACCTTCCCCCCTCTATCTACAGCGGTCCACTCTCCCGCAACCCGCTGTACCCTCTACTTGAACATGGTGCTTTATGCTTCATATTATTATCCAATGATGTGTTGCCATCCTATGATGTCTGAGTAGATTTTTGTTGTCCTATCGGTGGTTGATGAATTGCTATGATTGATTTAATTTGCTCGTCGTTATGTTGCTGTCCTTTGGTGCCCATCATATGAGCGCGCGCGTGGATCACACCATAGGGTTAGTTGTATGTTGATAGGACTATGTATTAGAGGGCAAGAGTGACAGAAGCTTCTACCTAGCATAGAACTTGATGCATACGGGATTGAAGGGGGACCAATATATCTTAATGCTATGGTTGGGTTTTACCTTAATGAACATTTGTAGTTGCGGACGCTTGCTAATAGTTCCAATCATAAGTGCATAGAATTCCAAGTCAGGGATGACATGCTAGCAGTGGCCTCTCCCACATAAAACTTGCTATCGGTCTAGTAAACTAGTCAATTGCTTAGGGACAATTTCGCAACTCCTACCACCACTTTTCCACACTCGCTATACTAACTTTATTGTGTCTTTATCTAAACAGCCCCTACTTTTTATTTACGTACTCTTTATATTCTTGCAAATCTATCCAAAAACACCTACAAAGTACTTCTAGTTTTATACTTGTTTTAGGTAAAGCGAACGTTAAGCGTGCGTAGAGTTGTATCGGTGGTCGATAGAACTTGAGGGAATATTTGTTCTACCTTTAGCTCCTCGTTGGGTTCGACACTCTTACTTATCGAAAGAGGTTACAATTGATCCCCTATACTTGTGGGTTATCACGATACCGGGTAGTGCGGGGTTGATTTTAAACTGTGGCGCCGGTGACATTAAAAGTGGGAGCAGTTGGGAAGAAGGTGGGAGGCGGAGCCTGGTCAAAGGGCTCGCCTCCCGGTGAGCCGCAAAGCGGTCTGCTCGCACGCCTCCCTGTCAGCCGGTGCAGCGGTCTGCTCGCACGCCTCCCGTCGACTCACACGCTTGCTCGGATGGCACCTGTCGATGAGAAGCGGGACTCGTGGCGGCACGTAAACGCCCACGGTTTCAATAGTGAAAGTGTTCGCCTTAACATGACAGGTCTTTGTTCCAAAATACCTTGGCTCTTCATTTGTGCAACTTGTCATAAGCAGCTTGTCTCAAATTGAAGAAAAAAATTACGAAGTAATATTTGTGCCATATCACGTGACCATGCTCAGTTTCAAGAATTTATGGTCACTTTTGGATTTTCTACAATTTAAGATCCAGGATTCGAAACAATATCATAACCTGCATCATGCAATAAATTTTCAAGCCATACATCTGTCCTGTTGTATTTCTTAAGAAAGGATTTGGTCAAACATTTTGCTTAGTTAGACTTCAGACAAGTTATATATGCAGAGCAAAAGGATAGTCCCTCCGTACTAGTGCATTGCCTGATATATTAACTCAAGTACTAGGCACGAACAAACGGGCTCAATTCTGTGCTCATCCTGGTGTAGTAGTAGTAGTAGTAGTAGTAGTACTAGGCAATGCAGTTGACGGGTGACCTTGGCGAGCAGCGACCGAGGGAATTGAACCGTGCTCGGCACGGTAGGTAGCGTTGTCTAGTTACTAAAGCATCCCTCTGTTGTTCATCGGTAGTCATTATGGACCGGGGACATGAGGGGAATTTCCTAGGGCTGGAATTCTGGCCGCCAGATATTTCGACTCGAAACGCAAAGGCTCGACTGGTTGGGGTTGCCTAATCTGCGTACCACGCACGCCACCAGAAGGACACGAGCCCGGTTTTTTTTTGTTTTTTTAGGATCAACACGAGCCAAGGTCTGGCTGGTATGCCGTGGGGTCCTACCATTTGAGAATACGAAAGGAACCTTTTAAATTGCCGAACGAATCTATGTGTATTACAATGCCCGTATTTTCCTTGCAAATACTAATTTCAATGTGGTAATTGATTGATGACGAGTTGTTGAATTAGAGTGAGTTTGTGATATAGTGATCTCAACGTAGATTTCACATTTCATGGTATCCCTGGTAAGTTTTTCAATGCAAATTCAAATTTAAAAGATGAACAATATGGAGGTGAGAAAACTTTGTATGTATCAAGCATATGACCACACACACACACACACACACACAGAGACACCCACACACGAACACAACAACAATCCAATAAGTATAGTGCATCTATTTTTCCAAACCATGCATGTATGACACGAATTCAAAAATACTCCTTTTGTTCCTAAATATTAGTCTTTTAGAGATTTCAACAAGCGACTACATACGGAGCAAAATGAGCGAATCTACACTCTAAAATATGTCTATATACATCCGTATGTGCCAGTCCATTTGAAATCTCTAAAAACACTAATATTTAGGAACGAAGGGAGTAAAATGTAAGACATGCATGGTCCTCAATTCAATATTTAAAACGAACATGAAACTGAAACATGAATATTAAGTCTAGTACTACAGTACATGCAAATGTTGTGTTTAATTAGGCGGAGCTATGATTGTCGGGGGTCACCCCCTCGACCTTAGATAAAATTGTGAAGCTCTGTTTAGGGTTGTTTAGATTATATTTGTCCCCACCCTCCCAACCACCGATTGGTTGTGCACCCCCCACCCCTCCTCCCCGGGAGAATATCATGTGCCCCCATACCTTAGATGTTATATGCCGATGCGAGTTGCTTGGAGCTTGTAGATCTGAGATATAGCAGCTCACATGATGTCTTAATATTTTTACAGGAAACCTTGATGAGTTTGAGAATTGCACACAATTTGTACAAAAACTACTCAGATGCCCTTGGATCCCATATCCAATGACCTCAAAGCTCGTATCACCGTAGCATCTAAGATGAAGGAGGACATCATATTCTCCTGTATGTAAGAATATCATGTGCTACCACACCTTAGATGCTTTGGTGATACAAGCTCTTCGGAGCCGTTGGATTTGTGACCCAACACCTCCTCGGTGGTTCGAATGGTTTTTTGCGGAAAAGCCCCCAAAGAGTTCGGCCACTGCTTATAAGCACAAAGACTGCTCAGATGCCATTGGATTTCAGATCAAACGACCTCGAAGCTCGTATCACCGTAGCATCCAAGCTGCGAGAGCACCTTATGTTTTCTCGCATGGGAGAATATGAGGTGCTCCCGCACCGTAGATTCTATGGTGATACGAGTTCACGGAGATCTAATGGCCCCCGTAGGAGGTTTGAATGTTTTTGCAATATACGGCTGAGAGAGTTTGGGGATTGCGCAGAAAGTGCAAGTACTACGCATGTGCCATCTGATCACTCATCATACGACCTAGATGCTCATATCACCGTAGCGGGTAATTAAGCGACAGGGAGCACCTAATATGAGCAACTGGGAGCCGTTGGATCCAAGATGCAGCGGCACACACGAGGCCTGAATGTTTTATTTGCAAAAAAACCTTTGGAGAGTTTGGAAATTGCGCATAATTACAAAGACTACTCCCAAGCCATTGGATCTCACTTCCAACGGTGTAAAAACTCGTATCACCATAGCATCTAAGCTGCGGGGTGGATGTGATATTCTATGCCGCTGTCATTTTTGTTCGTAAACTTGCAAAATACGTGTAACTTGTGCCGTTACTTGTCTAACCGCGCAAAGTGTTTGTTCAAAAAAACCATCCTACACTGAAATATCGGAACAACACACGGGGGTCCCACTTGTCATTAATCAAATTTGGACCTAAAACTAACAAATCTGAAAGACGAGATTCGAACTGGCAACATGGACTACAAAGCGTAAGTCGATAGCCTTAAACAACAACGGTTGTTGGCTTTGTCCCATAACTTGATTTTATACAGTATTACGTTGAGTAGAGTAGAGGGAGTGCCTCATCAACATGTGCATGACCGTTGACTCACTTACTGGTGGGTCCCAGGTCTGCGGTCTCTCTCTTCTCTCCATCGTATAACCTTTGCACGGGCACACACGAAGAGCGGCGCTAGCTTGCCATTGTGTTATTACAACTAAAAAAAGCTTGGAAAATAGAAGAATCGCCTAGAACAAGAGACGTTGTGGCTGGTCGAGACGGAGCTAACCACGCCTATCCTCCGTGCCATGTTAGCATGATGAAGCTGTGTGGCTAGTGGGGTGTTTTCGACCGACTGACTGGGTCCCGAGGTCGAACCATAGGTACTACGTCTGATACAGTAAATTTTTACACGCACATTTTTCCTCCGTGCCGAGACATGGCACACCCTACCGCGCGGTTTCGGGGTCCTCCCGGGTGGTGCACACATATATTCTTCCTGACGTGGGACACCCTACTGCGCGTTTTCACCGAAGCAAGTAAATGAGTCGTCAAATCACGAAAGACCACCTTTCTCGTCGAGTACATCAGTGAAGCACAGTGGCTAGCTAGTTGGGCTAGTTCGACCGATTAGCTAGGCCGCCGCCACATTTGTTTTTTCACCCCTTTTTTTATCTACTTGCCGGCAGGTAAATTTAAATATCCACCGCGGTGTTACTCTGGTGTTTGAGTGCGGCAGGATTTTTAATTTTTTGATTGACGGGAGCAGGCGCGGCAGGATTTTTAATTTTTTGATTGACGGGAGCAGGCGCGGCAGGATTTTTAATTTTTTGATTGACGGGAGCAGGCGCGGCAGCAATTAGTCACGATGACTCCGCCTGTAAAACCCACTGCTCCCTGATGTGAGAAGTCGTCGACTGGTGTTTTACCATGGAGAAAACCAAAAGATTCCTCGCTCCTCGGCTGGCTCCCTCCGCCTTCTCGTAGATTGCATTGCCTTTCAGCCATTTCGCCCCCCTGCATCACCAACGTCATGCGCCTCGAGAAGCAGAGGGACTTCGGTGGTGTTTAGGCACCCTCTGCATGGGCATGTCCATGTCTCGGCGCAACATGACCGTTGGATCAAACTCAGACGGTGCAGACCAGTCACTGTAGCACAAAGCGTGTGGGTGTGTTTGGTTGCATTCTCCTCTCAATATAGTTGTTTCCTCTGCGTGTATTTGTGTTAACCTACTAGTGTGGACTCATGCACTCTGCCAAACACCCAAAAGTGGGTCGAGAAGGGAACTTTTGCTCCCATCCCGTGCACCCTTCATATGCCCTGCCTAACACTATTCGTGCTTCATATGGTTCATGTTTCATGGAGTACTGTAGCACCATACTCTCCGTGCGCTGTAGACCTAGTTCTGTTAACATTGATCTCACCGTTCATTCTCGACCGGACAGTCGAGAAAGCAGTACTATGTTACTACATTACTGTTCATATAGTTGACATGCGCACAACATCATTTGTTGTCGTCATATCTTACTACACTAGCAACAAGATTATGTAGTACTGACGTATGAACCACTGCACATGCCTAGTAGTAGGAGCACTGTGTATGTTCAAGTGGCTGCCGTGTTTCGCACTCCTCTGTTGTAAGAGTGGAAACGCTTGTTGTAATCATTTTTTTCTTCAGAAAAACAGTGGACACGCTCTACCGTGCGGATCCTCCTCCAGCCATGCACTAAATTACTCACTTTCGCCGACGTGTGGGACAGCCAGCATCGGGGTCCACCAGCCAAGCACTAAATTGCTCCGTAGTAGAGTGATGGTAGACTACCCCGATCGAAGCGTCGCAGTAATGCCCAATGAGCCGTCAAATCACAAAACCCCCTCCTTTCCAGCAGTAAGTTGGACGGACGAAGCAACCATCATTTCACTCTTCTCTCTCAGCTTCCTCTCTACCCAACTCGCTTCTCCCTCATCTTGTTCCTCATTTCTTCAAGAAAACCCCGACCTGCTTCTGCCATTGTTCTTCTCTCCCAAAGAAGGAAAGGTGAGCGCATCAATGGTGTTGACTCTGGCCAAGGCCCGGTCTTGCAACCCCGAGACTGATCCTATAACTCCCTCTCTTTTCTTCTTTTCGGTTTGTGATTATGGTTTCTTTTCTTTTATTTCTATTTGACAGTTTCCTGATGGACGCTGGAGCACCGGCCAAAGTGATGTCTATGGCTCTGGCCAAAACCGTCGAGGCTCATGGTACGAACAAGCGCAAGCACCCCGCCGAGACTACCGCAGACAAGCTCAAAGCCATCGCCCTGTCCAAGCCCCCCTCTCCAGGATCCCTCATTAAGCAAGTCCAGGTAATATCTCTTCTTGACGATCTTTTTCTCGATCTTGATCATGTTTTTTCATCTAACATGCAGTACTAGTACTAGTAGTACAACTTTCTGGGTGATCTTGCATGTGATTTTTGTGTGCCAAATGATGGTTCTAAATTCCTCTTTTGACCAAAACATGCGAGAGGTTGACACTGATTTCTTATAGATTACTTTCAACTACTCCCTCTGTCCCAAATTTCTTGTCTTAGATTTGTCTAGATACGGATGTATCTAATACTAAAATGTGACTTGATACATCCGTATCTAGAAAAATCTAAGACAAGAATTTTGGGACAGAGGGAGTACTTTATGAAAATCAATGCTACCTTTGAAGAGGGTATATTTGCCTCAGTAACTTGTGTTATGGATATTGCAAGTAATCCCTCTGCTCTCATGCCTTTGAAGACATGTTCTAGTGTCTTTGTTCACTCTTTTCTGTGCGTATATGTAGTCATATATGGAGTATAATATCAAAAATCATCTTATATTTCTGAACGGAGTTAGTAATAAAATATGGTTTCTGTTTGAATTAGAACCAGGTCCGCGGTGGAGATGAAGTTCTCAAAGTCATGCCGTGTGAACTGGAAGACCTGAGGATGAGTTCTACTGCTAAACTATCCAGCTGCTGTGTCCTTGTCGCCACGTGTCCTGAACTAGTGTTTTCCTGTAGCATTGTTGTCACGCGTGTTCTCGAGGCTGTACTTGACCACAACAATTTCCTGGTTGTGCCTTCGATTACGAAGGGTGTGGTTCTTGTAAAGCTTCCCAACAAATCTGATGCCGCCTGTCTTCATGATCATGTTTATGAGTGGAAAGACCACTCTGTTAGGTTCTCCAAGGTTGACGAGATGGTGATGGTGCATGTAGACATCTCTCACGAAGTCCATGGCCTAGTCAGTTATGCGGGGTTCATCCCATAGGTCGGTGGCAAGAAATAGTCTGCAGAGTTTAATTAGTGCAACTTTGCTTGTCTGTAGTAAGTACTATTGTTCAGTACTTGATTTGTGTTTGTGAACCCTGTATTGTTTATTAGTACTGCCGCTTTTGGTGTGTGGTTAGTCCTGAGAACGGTCTATGTTAATGTCTGTCCACTCAATTCAGTCTGTATATTTTGAAGTATCCAGATCATCTTTTTTGTGAGGACGGTTTATCAATTATGGTTACACTCCAATATCTGTATGCATTGCAGGGTTTATCGCACTCCAGTCCCATGGATGTTCGGTCTATATGATTTGTCACGACCTTTGGACTGTCCTGCTTGTGGGAGAAAGCGGTGCCCCTGCATGCCACCCATAGTTGGACGATCAATCTTCTGTTTAGTACTTTAACATAGTGATTTCCTGGTAAGGATTCACTCATGTCACATCAAGTAAATCTTATTGATTTACTATCTAAATCTTATTGATTTAATGTCATGTTTTCTTTCTTTTCCTGCAATTTTACGATGCAGGTTTTGCCATGTGACATTCATCACAGAATAAACCGTTTGGTTTGCTCTACGATGGCTATTTTTGCAGGTTTCACTTCTTATGTCATGTCAGTAACGAAGGCACTGTCCATCACTTATATTACTGGAAAAAATTGGATCAGTCTATTGTCTGAGTAAAAGCTGAATCCCAATGATGAACTACAGTTTGGTTTAACAAAAACGCCACAATTAGTCCTTCTCGCGTTTAAAAAAGTGAAGAAAAAAACTGGATCACGGTCACGAAGCCTAGTCAAGTTAGAAAGCTGATAATAGCAGACCAGACACGATCACCGCTGCCTCGCACATCGGTACCACCTTCAGCAACGGATCGAGCACCGGCAGTTGCTCTAGCACTGATAGCGGCAGCAGCTCAGTCTAATCCAGCTGAGGATTGGGCACCGACCGCGTCAGCGGATCAGGCTGATCTACCGGTGGATCGGGCATCGACACCGGCACCTGCTCCGACATCGCCACCAGCTCTACAAGGAGCACCATCTCCGGCAGCAGCGGCGACTTCGGCACCTGCACCAACACTTGCACTTGCATCTACTCCGGCCCGTGCAGCGGCAACCGAATGAGCAGTTGTACCGGCAACAGACTGGGCTGCAGTTCGCACTTCATATACCAAAGTCCTTACAAAAACCGACATGTCCACCTTCTTGGTAAGCATTGGCCGCCCAAGTGTTTCGTTCTTTTTTCTTTCCATGTTGTTTCGCATGATTCACTGTGTTGATCTAACTGTTTGGGTATGTCTTCTTGTTTGCAAATAGAGAATTCCTAGAGCAACGAGGGAGTCGTTCAACAATCCGGGCGACAGCGGCCAAGTTTCTCTTACCATGTGCAGCCTTGGTGTGAATGAACCTGCTCAATATACCTTAAGTACAAAGGATGGTCGCATGATGATTGATGCTAAAGGATGGTCAAGGTTCAAATCTAAATCATATCTTGCGGTAGGGGATGATCTCAAAATCGAACTTTCTCGGCAAGGAGAGCTGGTCCAAATCAACT
The DNA here is from genome assembly GCF_018294505.1 of Triticum aestivum. Taxonomy (NCBI): domain Eukaryota; kingdom Viridiplantae; phylum Streptophyta; class Magnoliopsida; order Poales; family Poaceae; genus Triticum; species Triticum aestivum. The sequence continues at coordinate 47,307,126 of NC_057796.1, forward strand.
TTGAAATTCTTCAGTAGCAGCACGCAACTACCGAACTGATCTATCCTCCGAGAGATTTTGATGTAATAATCTGGCATGGTGAAACAAGTGTCTTGTGTGTATAAGTAATACGACAATATTATTTATCACATGGTATATCGTTGATAGAATTGCAACTCTCATTGCTGGTTAGGAACTGTCGTTCGATTTCATTCCAACAGCTGTCGTGCTTTATTCAATTTTGTGTATTCGCCTTGCGACAACATCTAAAACCAGCGCCGTACCGATCGCTTGCAATATGAAAAGCGCTGAGGTAGAACACATGGGCCCCCAAACATGCAGGGTGAGCCTGCGGCCCAAAGTCCAGAACCATGAGCCTGTCTGAGTATTATATTCTCAGCTGAACCCCCATAATGCCCGTTCGTTGCACGTAACATCAAGATGCATTTGTATGAGTATTTTATCTTGTGAGAGAAAAGGATGAACGAGGGAAGGCCTTATTTGCAAATGTGGAGAGGTGTGTGGGTACCTTTTTGCAAAATTGCCATAGTTTCCTTCCTATCTGTCAGATATAAATCGGACGGCCTATATTGCAGGATGGCAGGCACACCATCATCACCAACTCGTCTATACTGTGTTAAAAACAACTCTGTTTTTTATAATTATATATGTTATATATATTCCCCTTGATTTTTCTTATGTATAAAGTTGTGATATAAAAGATTTGTATATTTCTTTACAGAGGGAGTATCTCTCTGTCAAAAATATATTTTTGTGTAACTAGTTACTCCTGTCTTTCTACTTCCTTTCGCTGATATGTGGGGCATCCGGCAACGGGGTCCACGTGCCATATGCACAAATTAGAGTGCACAACTGCACGGTAGACACACCCCGGTCGTAGCGCCGCAGTAATGCCCAATGAGTCGTCAAATCACAACCCCCCCCCTTCCAGCTTTAGCAGTAAGCTGGACGGACGAAGCGGCAATATTTCACTGGGCCTGAATCCCCTTCTCCCTCGTCTGCTTGTTCAAAGAAAACCCCCTCTCGGCGATTGCATAGGGTTTTCTCATGGAGAACCAGGTACGAATTCTTCTTCCATCCCCGATAAATCAAGTCCCTTGGTCGCGGGTAATCCTAGGATGGCAGCCGCCGCCATTGATGCATTTTTCTTCCTACTGAATCTAGTGTGTTTCATTTGCAGTGCCCAAAGTGCGAGGACCCTACATGTTCATGCGCCCTCGGCGAGACGCCACACTTGTTCCTTCTCATCCTAACACATGATTTTAAAACGCGCACAGTATGTTCCTAGAATACTCTTTTCTATCCGGGAGGGTGGGTTTTTTTTGAACATGTTGTTGACTAATTTGGAAATTTTGATTGCTATATTTGGATAAAAGGTACTACCAGTACAATGGTCAACACTGACGTGAAGGAGGAAGTTATTTCTAGATTTGGATAGGGAATACATTGTGTTCTCATACTATTTTTCCTGCAGTGCATTATTTGCTCTGCCAGAACACATGTACTCAAGATGCTCGGCCTTGCCATAACTGAATACACCAGTTTAATGGTCACAGTGATGACAAGCCATGGATATAAGTTCCGAGTTGGGTTCATGAACCAAGAAGATCGCTGCTTTTTTTATGGCCGAACTTGGATAAACTTTCTCAAGTGTTACGGACTGAAAGTCGGCGCATGAATGTTGATGGGAATAGCAGAACCTGGTCTCATCTTCACTGCGATCTTCCACCCCGACGTCGTTCCAATTGTTCATCCATGTTAGTTTTGTATCTGGTTCTTGCTTGTTGCCTCGATTACTTCTTAATCCACCTATTCTGTCTAACTAATTACAATTTAACTTTAGAAGTAGCAACGAATCTCTCACGAAGATGCTACTTCTAACTAATATTTTCTTATGATTGGTGGCACGTGTAGGTTTTTTCAGAGTTAAGCAGGCTGCTCGTTTGTTATTCTGTAACAACTCGGCTGTTACTGATGGCACTGAAGTTGACTGGGACGACATCCACAAGTTCCTACACTTTATTGATCGTCTTGAGGTCCTTGTGGGGTGTTTCAATGGTGGAAGGCCACGTGGGATATGTGTGCCACTGCTGCACTCGTTGAACAGGTCCAACTGTGTCGAGAAACTTATGGTACGAGTTGTTTTCTGTTATATATGTTGTTCATAAACTATTGCTTATACACAGTTTTACAGCTGTGATCTTCTTGAAACAGAAACTGCCCAGTTCTATTGTTCCTATACATATGCCTGACCATGGTCGGGTCAGACTTGCGCTTGGTCACAACATGATGTTTATGTCGACCTACTCCATTCCCCTTGGAGGTGAAAAGATACTTATTCATGGGTGGTCTCAAATAATGAAGGTCCGTCCATCTTGGAGAATAGGACAGAAGATTATGTTCCTGCTTTTCCATGGCTCTAAAGCGAATATCCTCTTTATTGACCACATTGCGAGATGAAGCCGCTTTCAGAAGGTTGTGGATGCGCGGGATGGTGCCTGGGCCTTGTCCTGGGGCTTGGCGGCCTCACCCTTGGTTAACTGTAGGCAAAGTAGCACTGTTCGAGGCGTGCTTTGTATGGTTGAACCTGTATAAGTACTCATACTGCTTTCAGCTATGGTTGTTAAGTGCCCCTGCTGGTTTCAGTTAAGGTTGTTAAGTACTCCTGCTGCTTTTACAGTCTGTCGTGTTTCTTCAGTCCTGTCTTCCTCTAGCCGCCAAAACCAAACCAGCGTCGGCGGGGCCGCCTGCTTCCGCCTCCCACGGCTGGCTGCGCCTTAGCGCACGCATCGCCGCCCCACCGTCTCCTAAATCGTTAACGCCGATGTCCGAGGCCTCGCCGTCGTCCTCCACGCGCTTTGGTGCGCTCGCTGCGCGCCGCCCTCTCGCGTTGTCAACATGGTCAACAAACAACAGGAATCGGCAGAAGTACGTGGAGAGGATGACAGTAGGGGCCCACCATGTCAGCGTATGGAAAAATAAAATGCTTCCTCCTAGTGTTTTCCTGACATCTGGGACCCACGACATTGTGAGCGTATATAGTCAATAGACAAGAGAACAACACAAGATCGGCTGACACCTGGGACGTAGCTGCTCGAGCAGTATTTTTTTTGTTATTGTTGAGACGGAGCAGGGTTTGAACTGGGCTGTGGCCCATCTAGCCCAGGCTTATATTTTATGTTCACCATGTGACCAGCCCAGCTATTTTTTCTTTATGAAAATGAGCCAAGTTATTTTTCTCAAGAATACCCAATCCAGGCCTACTTATTTTTCTATGCACTGATGGGCTGCAACTCTTTCAAGACGCCTGCAAATCTTGAAAGTAATATGAAATGGGTTGTAAATATATAAACAGATGACAAATTGGCAATTACTTTATAATTTCTGAATTTTTTCACATTTCCATATTCCTATTTCACTGGGCATTAACCTAATTTAAATATATCTTCAAAGTACTTTAAATCTGGCTCGACATTTCGGTATTAAAAATAGTTTGGAACCCACAGAAATATGCGAAATTGGCCCTGGCCAACAAAAAAACGGACTGCAATAAATTGCATAAGAAGTCGCAATGAGCTATATATAAATTATTAAAAAAAGAGGGAATGGTCTGACTTGTGGGCCTATTAAGTTGACGCGTATGAAAGATTTTTTTAGTTATTATATACGTCAACAGACGATTCTAGCAGACATAACCGTTGGATGTCAATCCAACGGCCGTCGTGTTTCTTCAATCTCTGATCTTCTTGCTCCAGCCGCCAAATCCAACGCCGGCGGGACCGCCTGCTCCCGCCTCCTGTGCAGGCCTCACCGCCCCCTACTACTCCCATCGCTGGCCAGGGCATCCCTCTACTCACCCACACCCCCTGTTATTCTGCGGCGACGGCAGCCTCACACCGCAGCCGAACCAGTGAACCCTCGTACTCCTCTCCGCGTGGGCATCCAGTACCGCGTCTTCCCCGGCTCCGCATCGTCCCCTTCCTAGGCCTCGCCGTCGTCCATCGCCCTGGTGCTCTCGGCGCGGCGTGGTCAACATGGTCAAGGAACGACTTCCATCGGAAGAGTACTGTACGTGGAGAGGCTGACAGCTGAGTCCACGACAGCCTCAAGGAAGTGCCTCCTTATTACGCGGAAAATAATTATTCCTCCACCTGACAGCAGGGACCCACCGGACGGGCCACCATATTTGGCGAAAAAACGTTTCCCCCTTGACTACTGGGACCCACCGGACGGGCCACCGTATTTTGCGAAAAAAACGTTCCCCGCTGTTAGCTCGGGCCCACCAGAAGTGCATCCTTATTACGCACAAAAAATGAATACTCCCCCTGCTAGTTGGGACCCACCTTGGTGGGAGGCTGACTTGTGGGCCTACTAAGTTGACGGGGACGGAGTGCTTTGTCAACTTAGTCAATATGAATGATTCTAGCTCCAGTGACCGTACGATGTCTATCCAACGGCCGTAGTGCTTCTTCAACCTCTGGTCTTCTTGCTCCAGCCGCCCAAAGCAGCGCCGGTCGTGCCGCATGCTCCTGCCTCCCGTGGCCGGCTGTGATGCCACGGAGGCCTCACCGCCCCCTACTACTCCCACCGCTGGCCAGGCCATCCCTCTACGCACCCACACCCCCTGTTATTCTTCGGCGACGGCAGCCTCACACCGCAGCCGAACCAGTGAACCCTCGTACTCCTCTCCGCGTGGGCATCCACTGCCGCGTCTTCCCTGGCTACGCGTCGTCCCCTTCCTAGGCCTCGTCGTCGTCCACCGCCTTGGTGCTCTCGGTGCGGCGTGGTCAATGTGGTCAACGACCGACTTCCATCGGAAGAGTACTGTACATGGAGAGGCTGACAGCTGGGTCCACGGCAGCCGCAAGGAAGTGCCTCCTTATTACGCGGAAAATAATTATTCCTGCACCTGACAGCGGGGACCCACCGGACGGGCCACCGTATTTCGTGAAAAAAATGTTTCCCCCCTGACTGCTGGGACCTACCAGCTACATCTTCGCACGCAAGGAAGTGCATCCGAAAAAAAAACGATTCCCCCCTGACTGCTGGGACCCACCAGCTACATCTTCGCACGCAAGGAAGTGCCTGACAGTCGGGACCCACCTGGTCGAAGCGTACGTAGCGTTGTCATTCTGGTCGCGAACGTGTACGTACATACTGGTCGATGTAGAGGCACGCACGTAGCATGTACACGTACGTACAGCAGCCTGGGTGGAAGAAAGTAAATACGGCCACGTACGTACATACGGGCGGGGTCTCGAACGCCTACTCGCGCGTATGTACGGCCAGGGTTCGTGTACATGGCTGGGTCAGAACGGAGAAACTGCGTCGTCGTCGTGTTCATGGGGAGGCAATGGAATGCGTCGTGTTCATCGGGAGGCAACGGAACACGTGGGAGCCAACCGGCTTGGACGGAACAGCCGATGGAAACGAGGCCTGGCGTACCGCAGAACGTAGGAAACGGCCTTGTGTTCGACCGACCACGGTCGAAACGGGATCCTGTTCATCGGGAGGGGTCTGGCGTACCGCAAAATGGAGGAAACGGACCTCCTACGGTTGAAACGGGGGTCCTGTTGATCGGGAGGGGTGCGGCGTACCGCACAACGGAGGAAACGGACTTGTGTTGGAGCGTTACGGTCGAAACGGGGGTCCTGTTCATCGGAAGGGGTGTGGCGTACCGCAAAACGGGACTCCAAGGGATACTGTTCATCTCCACCGTCGACCCCCTCCAGCCTCCAGGGGCTACTGTTCATCCACCGTTGACCTCCTCCTGCCTCCACCTGCGACTGTTCATCCACGGGCTCCTGTTCATCCAGCCTCCACCGCGCGCTACTCCACCGGCTACTGTTCAACCAACCCTCTCCACGGGCTCCTGTTCAACCACCCCTCCACGGGCTACTGTTCATCCAGCCCTCCACCGTCTACTGTTCATCCAGC
>NC_057796.1:47313478-47320092 GCF_018294505.1 Triticum aestivum
GTTCATCCAGAAGCAGCATCGATCGGCTTCAGTTAGCAGCAGTAGCGAAGGAATCGCTCGATCGGGTTCAGTTAACAGCCATCGATCGATTGCTCGAGTTCATAAGTAGCGAAGGAATTGCTCGGTCGCTCGGGTTCAGTAACGCGTAGCCTGCAGTGCAATCGCTCGGGTTCAGTTAGAGCCCAACGCCTCGCACCCACGTGCGTGCGTGTACGAGAGAAACGTGCATCGCTCGGCCCCGACCACCCACCGTAACCGGGAACACCCCGATATTTTCCTCGCCCTTGCTTCTACCACGGTTTTTTCCGTCATGGACGGCCCAAAGAATGTCATGCAGCTGCGTCTCCGTCCCGCCCAGGACGAAAAGCCCATTTTCTGTCATGATTTTTTGTCATAGAAGTAGGAGCCCACCACATCTATGATGATACCGGGTTTTGTCACAATTATCGTCATAGAAGTGTCATAAGTATGACAGAAAAAAATTGTTCTGCCCAAAATGTCACGGATGTGTCTTTTTTTGTAGTGTAAGTATGATGTTAACCATAGAATTGCATCACCTTATCATCCTCAGTCTAGTGGTCAAGTTGAGCTTAGCAATAGAGAAATAAAATTAACTTTGCAAAAGACTGTCAATAAGTCCAGGAAGAATTGGTCTAAGAAATTAGATGACGCACTTTGGGCTTATAGGACAGCATATAAAAATCCTATGGGTATGTCTCCTTATAAAATGGTTTATGGAAAAGCTTGTCATTTGCCTCTTGAGTTAGAACATAAAGCATATTGGGCAGTTAAAGAACTCAACTATGATTTCAAACTTGCTGGTGAAAAGAGGCTATTTGATATAAGCTCATTAGATGAATGGAGAACCCAAGCTTATGAAAATGCAAAGTTATTCAAAGAAAAAGTTAAAAGGTGGCATGACAAAATAATTCAAAAACATGAGTTTAAAGTCGGAGAGTATGTTATTTTGTACAATTCTAATTTCAGATTCTTTGCAGGCAAACTCCTCTCAAAATGGGAAGGCCCCTATGTCATCGAGGAGGTTTACCGGTCTGGAGCCATCAAAATAAATAATTTCGAAGGCACTAACCCGAAGGTTGTCAACAGGCAACGAATAAAGCATTATATCTCAGGTACGCCTATTAATGTTGAAAGCAATATTGTCCAGACTTTGACACCGGAAGAACAGATAAAAGAGTCCTTCTGGAACACTCGAGAATCGTCAAAATAAGGAGGTACGTAGTTCGGTAAGTAAACAGACTCCGAAAAATCTACAAAAATATTTTTTGTCAGTTTTGGAATATTTTAGAATTTTGGGAATAAAGAAACTTCCAGGAAGCGTCCCTGGTGGGCTTCTGTTTACTTGTCCTCCAAGATAAAAAATCTATATATACTTCTCGAACCTGTTAACCACCGTATCCCGGAGAAAATCCTCTATTCTCTTTTCTTGATGTTTTCTATCAGATCCCATCTACAATGGCCTCTTCAGGTTCCTCCAAGGACAAGATTTCTTCTTCATCATCACCATCACGTTCTTCACCACCAAAGGAGAATTGAGTATCGGGTATGGGCACTCCCCTTGGCTTCCGCCAAGCTTGGGGGAGGTGTTCCGATATCGTATAATCCCATTATTTTTTTGCTTTTACTTATCTTAGTTTAATCTTTTGTTTAGATGGATAAAGTTTAGTTCGATCTTTTCTTCTTTAAGAGTTTGCTTACTGATCTATCATTGTTATCGTGTGCAAGTTATATAATAAAGTTAGTTCAAGTTTTTGCTTTCTTTACTTTCATGTTGCAAATAAAGAAAATAAAAAGAGAAAGAAAGCAAACAAAAGAAAGGAAATAAATCAATAAGATCATATACTAATCCTATGGTAGGTGATAGCACCACATAAGGAAAAGTATAAGTAAGAAAATTTTATTAGAGATTGACAATCATAGCATTGGCCAGTGATGCAACTCATGAAAGAATTAATAAGGGAATGGAAGATTCACATATAAATATACTATCCTAGAAATCTTTTGTGATTGTGAGCCCTCATCAAAATATTATATGCCAAAATTGTTGACGTTGGACAAGGAAGACAACGTAATGGTTTATGTATGTTTATATTCACATAGAAGTCATATTGTCATAGATCCGTTAACATGTGATGCTTGCCCCTATCTTTGCTAGCCAAAAATTCTGCACTAAGTAGAGATACTACTTGTGCATCCAAAAACCCTTATACCCAAATCTTTTTTGAGTGTCCACCATACCTACCTAGGGATTGAACAAGATCCCTCAAGTAAGTTGTCATCGGTGCAAAAAGGCAATAAAAATTTCTTCTAAATATGTGAGATCATTTAGTGTAAGAGAAAATTGAGCGTTGTACAAACTTGGATGACACAGGATAAAAGGAACAGACTACATAATAAGGGTTGTCATCTTAAGGGGCAATACAACGTGACGTTCTCTTGCACTAAGGGATTGAGCATGCAAAGAAATAAGCGCATGGCAACCTCTGCTTCCCTCTGCGAAGGGCCTATCTTTTACTTTTATGTATTTACTTTTATGCAAGGAGTCAAAGTTTTCCTTCTATTCCTTTTTATTTTCTCTTGTGGCAAACATCATGTGGTGGGGAAAGATCTAGGCACATATGTCCAGTTGAATATAGATAGCATGAGTTATTATTGTTGACATCACCCTTAAGGTGAGTATGTTGGGAGGCAAAACTATAAGCCCCTATCTTTCTATGTGTCCGGTTGAATGTTCAGGGGTATGAGGTGAGTGTTAGCAATCATAGAAGACTATCTGATGGTTGAGTATGTGGACTTGCTTAAAAGGCTCTGACACGTGACCATTCCTGAAAAGATGATGCATTGTAGTTGCAAAGTTGACTGAGAACATAGTTTGTTGGTTTCTAATAGAATTTTTGCTTTATACTTCGATTGTGTGATGAACTATTACTTATTCATGAGAAGTGTATGATAAAGGTTCTATGATAAAAGTCCTATGTTTAATTTTGTTGCTGTTATAATAATCAACATGATGCTTCTATGTCCGTATTTTGTTTTTATCGACACCTCTCTCTCTAAGCATGTGGACATGTTTTTCGATTTCGGTTTTCGCTTGAGGAAAAGCGAGGTCTAAGCTTTGGGGAGTTGATACGTCCATTTTGCATCATGTTTTCTTACTATTATTTATAATGTTTTTATCCATAACAATGCTTTTTGGAGTAATTCTAATGCCTTTTCTCTCATAATTTGCAAGGTACACACCAAGAGGGAGAATTCCAGCAGCTGGAAATCTGGACCTAAAAAAGCTACGTCAGGCCACCTATTCTGCACAACTCCAAATGAGCTGAAACTCCGCGAGGATTTTTTATGGAATATTTAAGAAATATTGGAGCCAATATACACCAGAGGGGGCCACCAGGTGGGCACAACCCACCTGGGCGCGCCAGGCCCCCCTGGCGCGCCCTGGTGGGTTGTGGACTCCTCGGCCCACCTCTGGTGCCCATCTTCTGGTATATAAGTGATTTTGACCTAGAAAAAATAAGGAGAATACTTTCGGGATGGAGCGCCGCCGTCTCGAGGCGGAACTTGGGCAGGAGCACTTTTGCCCTCCGGCGGAGCGATTATGCCGGGGGAACTTCCCTCCCGGAGGGGGAAATCATCGTCATCATCATCACCAACAACTCTCCCATCTTGGGGAGGGCAATCTCCGTCAACATCTTCACCGGCACCATCTCATCTCAAACCCTAGTTCATCTCTTGTATTCAATCTTGTTACCGGAAAGATTGTTGCTAGGGGGTGACTAATAGTGTTGATTACATCTTGTAGTTGATTACTATATGGTTTATTTGGTGGAAGATTATATGTTCAGATCCATTATGCATATTAATACCCCTCTGATCATGAGCATGTTGGTTATTTGTGAGTAGTTACTTTTGTTCTTGAGGTCACGGGAGAAATCATGTTACAAGTAATCATGTGAACTTGATATGTTTTCGGTATTTTGATAGTATGTATGTTGTGATTCCCTTAGTGGTGTCATGTGAACGTCGACTACATGAAACTTCAACATATTTGGGCCTAAGAGAATGCATTGTGGAGTAGTAAATAGATGGTGGGTTGCGAGAGTGACAGAAACTTAAACCCCAGTTTATGCATTATTCCGTAAGGGACCGATTGGATCCTAGAGTTTAATGCTATGGTTAGGATTTATCCTTAATACTTTTCTCGTAGTTGCGGATGCTTGCGGGAGGGTTAATCATAAGTAGGAGGTTTGTTCAAGTAAGAATAGCACCTAAGCACCGGTCCACCCACATATCAAATTATCAAAGTAGTGAACACAAATCAAACCAACATGATGAAAGTGACTAGATGAAATTCCCGTGTACCCTCAAGAACGCTTTGCTTATCATAAGAGACCGTTTCCTGTCCTTTGCCTCAAAAGGATTGGGCTACCTTGCTGCATACTTATTGCTACTATCGTTGCTTTCTCGTTACAAATTATCTTGCTATCAATCTACTTGCTACTTATAGTTCAGCACTTGCAGACATTGCCTTACTGAAAACTACTTGTCATTTCCTTCTGCTCCTCGTTGGGTTCGACACTCTTAATTATCGAAAAGAGCTACAATTGATCCCCTATACTTGTGGGTCATCAGAAGACAAGCAGTTGTTTGCCTTGGCCACCAGGGTTGCGGTCGGAGATGGGAAAACGGCAAGCTTCTGGACATGTAACTGGCTAGGAGGTACACCACTTTGCACCTCCTTCACTGTCCTATTCAGACACTCCAGGAGAAAAACACGGACGGTGGCCGAAGCACTTCAGAACGAGCAGTGGATCAGAGACCTGCAACATGGCAACTAGGAACTCATTGTCACCGAGGTGGTTAGGCTGGCAAGAAAGATTAGAGAGCGTGGTCAAGCTTTGGTAGAGCAGCAACAAGACACAATCAGTTGGACGGGGTGCGGAAAAGGCATATACTCCACTGATTCGGCATACAAGGCCCAATTCAATGGCACCGCTCCCACACACATGAAGAACACAATTTGGAAAGCATGGGCCCCCGCAAAGATCAAAATCTTCTCATGGTTGCTTCACTTAGATAAGCTCTAGTGCAACGACAGATTACATCGGTGTGGATGGCCAAACCACTACTTCTGCTCCTTCTGGAGAAGAAACTTGGAAACATCAGTCCACTTGTTCTGGAATTGCCACCTATCAAAGGTAGTGTGGACCGAGGTTGCAACATGGCAAGGATGTGCTTCCCTAGCCCCTCATCACAGAGAATAGACAGCCACAACCTCGGCGGCCAGGCAGATCATATCACGCACGAGTAGGGAGGGGAGGAAAGGCATAAGAACCATGATCATGGCAACAACATGGGAGCTCTGGAATGCGAGAAATAACTGTGTCTTTAGAGCCATGGAAGCAGAGCCAACTCAGATCATCAGGGCGATTAGGGAGAGCATGGAACAATGGAGCCTCGCGGGAGCCAAGGCCATCGAGACCCCGTTCGGGAATATACGCGCGAGATAAAACCCTAGATGCTTAGAATCCCTGGGGGTGGAAAGTCACCCCCCCTTGAACAAACCTTATTTCTGTTTTATCGCTTTGATCAAACTTTGTATTCTCTCTTGCTAAATCTAATGAAGCCATCCAAGCTGGATCTTAAAAAAACTTTTTAACAACCCCCTGAGTCCAAGCCGAGGTGAAATATAATATAGTTTACTCATTTCTTAAACTTAATACATTTAACTCTTCACCTTGAACATGTATCTTAGAAATGCATCAGTTTATAATCTGACCAAGTAAGGTGAACTCAAAAAATAATGTACGTATGTTTTGAATCAGAACCGGAGTTACTGCATGCTTCTTCATGTTGTGAGCCATATAATATTTTTCAGTTAGTCCTATCCTCTCAAGAAACATAGGGACTGAATTATCCCGTGAAAACAGATACTTAAAAGCATGAAGCATGTGAACACCTATCTGCAGCAAGGTGAGTCCTAAAGCACATGAAAAAAGCATTAGCTACTAATACATGTAGGAACTTCCCAAGTAGAAGAAAATCAAAGGGACTAATAGAAACACTTTCTTCCCTGTCAATTGATGCCTAGTGGCTCCGAAGAACTGCTATGCCCAACCCTGAAGCAAAATTACATCTGCATCAGTAGGAAATGAAGGTTAAGTCATACACAAAGGAAGAAATTGATTGGCAAAGCTCAAGAGTGGATTTTTGTAAAGGAAATAGCAATTAAAATGGTCTTCATTTTAGCAATATCTTCTTTAATTCTTTTCCTCAATCCGTCATATCAGTAGTGTGTTGTAAGAGGCCTCATCAAGTTCTATTATCTCTGAGCATACCGAAAAACTTAACTATGAAGTTTAACCTCTCCAAAGCATGATTGAATAGCATGACACATCTCTACTTATGCGATATACTGAAATTCCAATCCGCTATCTGTATTCTAGCTTGAGCGTGCATGTGACATTGCAGAAACATGACGGATCTGCTACGTGGATAACAAGACATGTATTAGAAGAATAACATACTCTTAATTTTCTAATTGTAGATTATCTATCAGAGGAAATTTCTTGGCAGCCAGTAAATCTTTC
>NC_057796.1:47320459-47328673 GCF_018294505.1 Triticum aestivum
TATGTGTGTGTGTATATATATATATATAAATTATGTGTTCACCAAAAACGGTATCAACGGTATCCACAATGGTGGGGCGACAGAGCGAGGAGCTGTGGTCTTTTCGCGAGTCATGTTTGTCCCGCGAGATCTTGATAGTGGTGACATTAGTCGGCATGGCGGCGACCAGACATCTTGTGTTTTTTTCCTTCAGGTTGACCTCCGTGTTAGGGCAGTGGTTGTCTCCTCATTTGGTAGCTGCGCGGCGACCCTCGGGGCACGGTAGCATCGACCAGTCTCTCCGACGATAACGTAACCGAATGGATTACGCATAAATCCCGTTTTATTAGCATAATCCATGCATAACCAGACAATACCTTCTTTACCAGGGTTTATTCTCTTTTTCAACGCTCACGTGCCCACAGTTCTTCAAAATTAGAGTCAAACCCAACATATTCTCTTTCATTGACACGTACCCACAATATATTTCAATTATAGCAAACAAACATATTCTCTTTTATCGTCAAATAGCGAGTGGGACGCCCAACAGTTCACATCTGGCCCGGCCCATTGACAAGCACCAAAACGACCTATGTTTGTAAGGCATAATATAAATTTAAAAAATGACGTGTTGAAGGATCGAACTCGCGACCTCAAAAAGTCATCCACGGGCTGCTAACCCACCAATTAATATTTAACAATATGTTGCAGCGTCAGATTCAAAAAAAATATGTGTTTTTCCGATTTTTTGCAAAAATAAATTAATATTTATGAATGCCAAATATTTTTGACAACATGAACAATTTTTGTAACCCCGAACAATTTTCAAAAATGCGAACCATGTTTAAAAATGTCGTTCATTTCTGGAAAAATATAAACATCATTTGAAATAGGTAGATTTTTCTTCAAAATTCTTAAACATTTTATTACAACATGAAACTTTTCAAAAAGCATGAACATTTTTTGAATGTGTGAACATGTTTTGAACATTTAGAACAAGTTCAGAAAATGTGTTTTTGTAACCATGAACGTTATTTTGAATTTGCAAATATTTCACGATTTTTTTTAAAATCTGTAATATTTTTAAATGCAACTTATTTTGAAAATCTTAATTTGTAATACACAAACATTTTATGAAAAGGTGGAAACATTTTCTAAATTTTGAACACATTTTGGAACTGGAATTTTTTTTTTAAATGAACATTTTACAAAAGAGGAACAAAAGAATTAAATTCGGATTTGTTTTCTTCTAAAATATGGAAGAAAATTGAAACTATGACCGATTTTTTCAAATATTTTAATTTACGAGAAAAGGGAAAATAATCTAAAATTGTTAGGAAAAAAGAATCATGAAAGAAAAAGAGAAAAGAACAGGAAAAAAGAATACAGCGAAAAAGAAAATGGGCGGGCCCAGCTTTGGGCGTGCTGTGTGAACTTCCTACTATTTGGCGTTGCATGCGGAAAATAGGCTTTCTCTAAATTAAAAAAAAGACGTATTGAAAGATCGAACTCGCGACCTCAAAAACTCGACCATCGACTGCTAGTCACTCGAACAAATGGGTCCTGCTAACTAATTAGTATTGAAGAATATGTTGTAGCATCAGATTCAAGTTTTTTGTTTTTTTCTGAATTTTTCCAAATTTCAAATTAATATTATGAATTGCCGAATATTTTTGGAAACATGAATAATTTTTGAAACCCCGAACAGTTTTAAAAAATAAGAACCATTTTGTAAAATTTCATTCATTTTTGGAAAAAGACGAACATCACTTGAAATAGGTAGATTTTCTTAAAAACATTCTTAAACAATTTTTGACAACATGATCCTTTTGAAAAAACACGAACATTTGTTGAATGTGTGAACACGTTTTGAACATTTAGAAAAAGTTCCGAACATATGTTTTTGAACCACAACATTATTTTGAATTTGTGAACATTTCACTAAAACAAGAATGTTTTATAAATCTGGAATATTTTTTAAAATACAACTTACTTTGAAAATTTTGATTTTTTATTGTGATTCACAAACATTTTTAAAAATGGGAACATTTTTAATTTTGAACACATTTTGGAATGGGAACAAAAATAATTAAAGTTTTGAACAGTTTACAAGATAGGAACAAAAAATTTATATTCTAACTTTTTGTCTAAATATGGAAAAAGTGAAATTTTGGATGATTTTTTAAGATTTTAATTTCCGAGAAAAGGGAAAATAATGTAAAATTGGTAGGAAAAAGAATCATGAAAGAAAAAGAGAAAGGAATAGGAAAAAATAGAAACAGAACACATAGAAACAGAAAATGGGCCGGCCCAGGCTTCGGCGTCCTGTGCGAAGCTTCAACTATTAGACGCTGCATGCGGCAAATAGGCTTTCACAGCTGTCTGGGCAGATAAATATTTGGGCTGGCTTTGCCGGGCCACAGCGCGTGCGGCCCATGTACGGAAATTATTTTATCTTTTCTAGCAGACAGATGCACAAAAATTTAGTACCACCTCGGATAAAAAAAAACTTTACGTTGGTGAACGGATGAAAAAAATCGAAGAAACGCACCTTGCTTTATTAGTAGGTATATAGATATAGATATAAATATATTTTTTTGAAATGGTCACCGGGGGGGAAAGGCTCCCCACCTGAATATATTTCAAACATAGCAGAAGAGTACAGAGCTCACATGTTTTGTGAGGAGAGGAAGTCACGCCACAGCCCGGCGTGTTCCTTTAGGCTCTCGGTTTTGAGCCGAGGAGCCCATATAGTTATGTCATCAATAATAGCTCTAATGGAATCAGAAGTGGGAAGGTCTATTCCTTGGAAGACTTTTTTTGTTCCGTGCGTCCCAGATCTTCCAGAGGACGATTAGGAACATGAAGGAGCGGACTGAAGTTGGCAATGCAGTTGGTAACCTCGTAGAGAAGAGGTCACTAATAGGCGTAAAGCACGGGCAAATGGAGGTAGCCTGCCAAATGCCCCGAGCAGCCGGGCATGAAAAGAACAGGTGCTCGCGATCTTCAACCTGGTGAGAACATCTTGGACAAGCTTCTGTATCCAGGATGCTTTTTTTATGCAAGTTCTTCCGGGTGTTGAGGCGGTCGAGGTAGAAGAGCCATCCGAAGATCATAACCTTTTTGGGCACTTTTGAGTCCCAGATGACGGCGAGCATGGGATCGGAGAGATGATCCGAGAGATCCGCATACGCACCCCGGGTCGAGAAGGCGGACCCGTTGAGCAAGCGACGAGTGTCCGGAACCTGCGAGAGAGCACAATCCTGCAACAAAGAGTTTAGAGAAGCAAGTTCTGCGATCGCAGTAGTGGTTAGCCGATTACGAAGAGCAAGTTCGATCCCTTCCTGCATAGTTGTAACTACCAAGGCATTTTGATTTGTATGGTGGGAAAAAAGGGCTGGGTAGACTATAGCCAGAGGTTTTGGCTTTAGCCATCGATCTAACCAGAAGAAGGTGGAGTAACCGCCTCCAACAGTGCACTAGGAAATCTCTCTCAAGTTCTGTAGGTGTTTGAAAATAGTCTTAGCAAGAAAGGAGCTGTTCTTGCCAAAGCCAATGTGAAGAGGTGAGTGATGCAAAACCCAGTCCTTCCAAGGGAGGGAGGTAGAGTGTAAAAATTTGTAAGCAAATTTCAGCAGTAAACAAAAATTTTGTGCGCGAAGGTTTTTAACACCCAAACCACCTGCATCTCTAGGAGTGCACACTTTATCCCAAGCAACCAAGCATTTAGCTCCAGAGCAGGTTTCATCGTTGGACTAGAAGAAAGTGCGTCTACGTTTATCAATTGCTTCAATAACCTGGACGGGCAGAGAAAAACAAAGCATAAAATACGTGGGGAGACTATCTAGGACGGCAGAGAGGAGAACTAATTTGCCACCACGCGAGAGGAGTAGGGCACACCAGCCAGCCAGATAGGTGTCGCATCGGTCGATGACAGGCTGGAATGCAGAGGGCGGCAACTTATGCGGGGAGAGGGGTAGTCCTAGGTAGGTTTGAGGAAAGGAGGAGATGTTCGTTCCAAGGTCAGAGGCCATTAGAGCGGCATCCTGCGGATCCACATTAAGGGGGATGAATGTCGTTTTGGTGAAGTTGATTTGTAGGCCAGTGGCTGCGGCAAAGGCGTCTAGGATGTGTTTGAGGTGCTTGGCTGCATTCGTGGTAGCTTTAACGATGATTAGAGTGACGTCCGCATATTGCAGAACAGGGCACGGGAGGTGGGGACACAGGGGGTGTAAAAGAGTACCATCCTTGTGAGCATTAATGATCATTTGTTGTAGAATGTCGGCCATAATGATGAACATGTAAGGTGATAGGGGGTCACCTTGCCGGAGTCCGTTCTTGCATTGGATCCACTTCCCTGGGATGCCATTAAGCATAACAGCGGTGGATCCAGTGGTAAGCAGAGATCAGATCCAGTCACACCAGCGAGGTGGGAAGCCCCTAACCTGTAAGGTGTGGAGGAGGGAGGACCAACAGATTGAGTCGAACGCTTTCCGAAAGTCCAGCTTGACGACGATGGCTGGAGCCTTTTTCTTGGCGCAGCAGTGAAGAATGTCAGCGGCGTAGAGGAAGTTTTCAGAGATATTGCGACCAGACAGGAAGCCAGTTTGGTCGGCGTGGACCAGAAGAGGGATATGAGCTTTAAGTCTGTTGGTAAGGAGTTTGGCAACACCTTTGATAGGGCAATTTTGGAGGGAGATGGGGCGAAAGTCATTTGGGGACCTGGCGTCATTATTCTTCGGGAGAAGAATAATGAGGGCTCGGTTGAGGCAGGAGATGTCCGAACGCAGGGCATGAAAATCAGCGAAGAAGTTGCGGATTTTACCTTTGAGAATATGCCAAAATTTCCTGTAGAACCCAGGGCCAAAACTGTCCGGGCCAGGGCTAGCATTTTTATTCATGGACAAGAAAGCCTCAGAAATCTCGTCATCTATGAAAGGGTCATCGAGAGAGCGAAGTTGGGGTATAGGTGAGGGATAAAGGTCTAGGAGGGAGAAGGACCAAGTGGGTTGAAAGGCAGTGCCGAGAAGGGAGGTGTAGTAGTCAGAGAGAATTTTTGATTTAGCGTCATGAGAAAAGAACTCAGAGCCGTTCGCCTCCAGAACCGTGATCTTATTTTTGCGAAGACGGGCAGAGGCCGAGGCATGGAAGAATCGAGAGTTTTCGTCTCCTTCCAGCGCAGTTCGGACTTTCCCACGTTGGATCCAGTACAACGCCTTTTCACGAAGAGTGCGTTGTAGAACTTTGATGATAACCCGGCGAAGTGCAAGCTCGAGGGGTGATAGAAAGCGAGATTCTTCAATGATATCGAGAACAGATATAACTGTTTTGCAATTCTTTTCACGAGTGTTCAGAGGAGTAGCAGAGCGTCTCCACCTTTTAAGATCGGAACGCGTCCGTTTGAGAGCGGCGGCAAGGTTCAGGGCGTGGTTGGAACGTATACGGGCCTTAGCCCAAGCTGTTTGAACAATGGTAAGGCAGGCCGGTCGAACGGCCCAACGATTTTCAAAGCGAAAAAGAGCGGGGCGAGGGATAATGGTGTCTATCATGATTAGAAGGGGAACATGATCGGAGATATAGCGGGTTAGTGAAGCGATTGTGGTGTTTGGGAAGAGGAGGTCCCAGTCAACATTAATGAAAACTCGATCTAATTTTTCGAGGGTGGGCTGATCCCTCTTGCTCGACCAAGTGTAACAGCGGTCAAGGAGAGGAAGCTCGATTAGCCCATGAAGGTGGATAAAAGCGTTGAACATGTCAGCTTCAGATTGCCTGAAGTTATGCGTGTTTTTGTCCGAGGGGCGCCGGAGGAGGTTGAAGTCGCCCAAGATAAGCCAGGGGGTGGGCGAGGGGGGTACGAAGGAGGCAAGCTCAGACAGAAAATCCTGTTTGAGGGCATGGTCAGTTGGTGCGTAGACGTTTGTGACGGCGAGCTTTTGAGGGGAGGCAAGGCAGGAGATCGTAGAAGTTTGGGAGAAGTGGCCAGCGTCCGAAGTGAGGAGAGTAAACTGAGAGGATGAGAAGGCCGAGAGAATGCCTCCGGCCGAGCCCGTAGCCGGCAGGGTGTGGGTGAGATCGAGGTGTTTTGGGAGAATTTATTTTGTAAGGAGTTAGTGATAGAGCTGAGTTTAGTTTCCTGAAGGAAACACGCATGAGGGTTAATGGCAATGAGCTCAGAGAGGACGTCCGAGCATTTCTGACTTTGGCCAAGACCACGAACATTCCAACAGCAAAAGTTAAACTTGAGGCCATTCATTAGCTAAAGGTAGGCACCAAAAGTCCAGGTTGCGAACATACTTTACAAAAGGATCAAGAATCAGCTCGCCCATGCATCCATGGGATCGAATGAGAAGTGCTGGAAAGGGAAAGCTAGGAATTAAAACATTGCCTAAAGGGCAGATACGGCCATAACAAGTGGGGACTAAGCGGTTTTGGCGAGGAACCGGAGTCCAGGGCAGTGCAGTGTCGATCACGGCGTCGGGGAGGACACCTCATCGAGCTCCTACTGCTCAGCACCGCAAATGAGCGCGATCTGGGCTAGGGATGCAGCATCGTGCACCGGCTCGTCCGGTGTGCTGGTGAGGCCGGACTCGTCGAGGGCCGCGACGAGCTCGGCCGTGGCCTACTGCAGGTCGAAACGGCGAGCCTTCGCGCGCATGGCCTTGGTTGTCATGTCTACGAACTGGCCCCCTTCCTTCTCTGCGAGGCGACGACTCCTACGAAGCTTGGCAGCATCGGTAGCCCTCTTGCCAGCGCCCTGGATGCGGCGGACAGTGGCCTCGTGGTCGTCGGAGTTGAGCGCAGCAGAAGCCGTGCCTGAACAAGGAGTGCAAGTAGGTAAGATTGGGCGGGGCGCGTGGGAGTGGGAATGAGCGAGTCTAGGAGGTTACCGGAGAGTTGAGAGCATTCTCCTTCATCAAGGGCCAACGAGGAGAAAGAGTTGGACACCTCCACAGCGGGTGAGAAGGAGTCGTCAGCGTCGCCGGCCAGGTGGTCGTCAAGGCTGGTCTCGTCGTCGTGCACCGCAGCAGGGGGCAGCAGCGGCCCACCGACGAGAGGCTGGAGGAAGTTGGCTCGAGCGTGCAGAGGCTGGGCAGCGGGGGGTGGTGGTGATGGTTCGCGTGGTGATGGGGGTGGCATGGCGTCGACACCATGCAGACCGGGGTAGGGGCCGATGTGACCGCGGTTCCAACGCCAGGCGCCGTGGACATGCGGCTGGCTAGGGAGCTCGTCGTCGCCGTCGGCATCAAGGGGGACCGGTTGGTCGTCGAAGATCGCCCAGGTTTTGACAACCCGGAGCTTGACGTCGACGACTTGAGCGGGCGGAAGACGGAGGATGCATCCATGTGGCGTGACGTGGTTGCCTTCCACGCGGAGGAAGGCCCGCATCACCGTGAAGTCTCCGGCGTTGAGGCAGTTGTTGTCGACGCAGCAAAGCACCCCAAAGTGGCCGAACACAAAGTTGGCGCCGTGTGGGTGCCAAAGCTCGAGGGGGTAATTCTTGGCCTCGAGCTCGACCAGGCGGTCGTAGCGGGTGGTGGCGCGGTTGTCGGTTTCTTCGGGACGGAGGAGGGTGATCTCGACGCCGGCGTACTTGGCGGAGAAGTGCGCCATGGTCGCCTCGTGTTCATCGTGGGAGTCGAAGACGAGAAGGGCCGCACAGCCGGTGGTGGCTGTGAAGTGGAAGGAGGGGTGGCCTGCATGGTGCTCGATGGCGAGGCGGATGAGGTCGTACGGCTCGAGCATGACGTGGTCCAAGTGGGCAAAGGCGAAATGGCCCACGTCGTGAAGGAGGCCGGACGGGACGAAGATGTCCGGGTACGTGGAGTGCGCGCAGCCGGGCGATGATGCCGAGGAGGACGAGGGCGACCTCGAGCGCACCGGCCCACGAATGCCGGAGGCAGCATCGGAGACGCCGTCGCCAGCACCCTCGCCCGGGATGGAGGTGTGGCTCGGAGGGGGGGAGCCGCGCTGAGACGGCTGGGCGGAGTCGCCGTCGGATGACGCGGAGCGGGGGGAGCGGGGCGAGGTCGAGATGGGGCGGAGGAGGTTGAGTCGGTACGAGCCAATCCAAAGGACGTCGTCGTTGTTGTCGGCCATGGCGGTGTGGCGGTTAGGGAGGCGGAGGTGTTGGAGTGTTAGTGGGAGGTTTGACGAGCACTGGAAGCTGCGGTGGCCGGAGCAACCGCAGCGAGAGCAGCGAACTGGGTCTCTGCAGGTGTTGACAAGGTGGTCGAG
>NC_057796.1:47329081-47407925 GCF_018294505.1 Triticum aestivum
TGGCTACGGCGAGCGGCGTGCGGGGCCATTTTTCGGGGAGAGAGCAAGTCTTCGCGATAGGAGAGAGCAGGCCCTGGCGCCGCGGCGATGGGACTTGGGTCGGCGGGCATGATCGGGGGTGAGGGCGGGAGCGGCGAGTGCTCGAGGGGGCTGGGCGTAGGGGTTATGTAGGGCGGACGGCTAGCAGGCGGGCGGTGCACACCGAAAGGCTGGTGGACTGGTGCTGCTGTGAGGGGGGGCGCATGGACTGCTCCACTATGCCGCTGCCACCAAGTTTCAAAACGCTGCATGG
Organism: Triticum aestivum; assembly: GCF_018294505.1. Classification (NCBI taxonomy): domain Eukaryota; kingdom Viridiplantae; phylum Streptophyta; class Magnoliopsida; order Poales; family Poaceae; genus Triticum; species Triticum aestivum. The sequence continues at coordinate 47,329,374 of NC_057796.1, forward strand.
GCCAGGCTTAAATCCTTCGTTACGGTGCCTTCCGCGCCGGCGCCGCCGGCCTGCCGCATGCACGTCTCTTTCTTCCAGTTCCCTTTCCCGGTGACACCAAGTCTCTGCGAGCTCATTCTGGGCTATCTGTTTGGCGGTGATCCCTCGCACTTCCATGCGGCCGTGGAGACGGAGGACGAATTCTCCTTCTCCGTCGCCAACCGCGGCGTCGCCGACCTGGTCGTTTCCTTCGGTGACCTGAGAAGGCCAGGGATCGACCTCCGCTTCTTCATCCCGACAGGGCAGCGCGCTGCACCTCGGCCGGCGGCGACGGCTGCTGGTCCTGCCGACTGCGCTCTCCCGCATCCTAGGGCCCCGAGTCGCTCGCCTCGATCGTCAGTTAAGGTTAGTCCATTACGACATGGGTTTAAGTTTCGATCTTCCATCCTGCGTAGATTCAATACTGATCTAGTTCCACCACCCAACACCCCACCAGATCCTACTAAACACTCTTTACTTTGGATAAGTTTCATTTCAGCAGTTGCAAAACCTAGTGCGTGCTTGGTCAAACTCTCACTTGACCACTTTTTCTCTGGGGTTGCTCGTTTTATCGTTCTGCTTTACCAAGATAACGTTTTCCTAGCACTCGTCTCATCGGTGGATATCAAGGAGTTAGTCGACAAGTCTCCGCTCACCTGCCCGAGTATCACGCTGGCCCTCACCTGCTCCCTCCAGGCGGCCAAAGAGGCCACCGATTCAAATTTTGAATCCCTCTCTCCCGTCGACTTGGCTGCCACGGAATTGGTCACTACTGTCTCCATACCATCCATCCTGGGCCCACCCCCGGCTGTACCTCCCCTACCCCCTGCACTGTGGCTTGCCGAGCTGTTTTCTCCATCGCTGCGGACTGCCATGGCGAGCACGCGCGAGGACGAGAGCGGCCCTGCCATGCTCGGTCTTGTCCCGCACCCGCTCTCCTATGCGCGGTCACAATCCCCGCCGCTCGCGTCCCCCTGCAGAGCGAACATCAACGCATGCACTGCTGCTCCCCATACCCCTCCCCATACCCCGTCCCCCTGCAGAGGGATGCTATTCATCATTCAGGGTGCAAAATAAGTTATTCTTCACCCGAGGTAATCTTACAATCACTTCATAATTAAATTACATTTGAAATTCAAATAGTTACATTCCTATTGATTCAGTACGTAAATTTTGATATAAAAAATTAATAATATAGGTCATAAGACATGAAAATTTGGAGTTTATGTATATTTTACACTATGTTTTTACATTTGTAATTTTACATAACATAAAATATTTTTTACGGCGATTATATATTTTCTTACGGTCTCTTTTTATGTCAGAAATAAGACAAAACTTACGGAACGTAAAATTACAATGCATTGGTGGTAAAATAGAAGGAGGTGAAGAATAACTATTTTTCACCCAGGGTGACGAATAGTCAATCCTATATAAGTTTGGGACACCTAGGTGCCCAGGCACCTTGCCTAACTGTCGTTGGATCATGTCTAGCGACTGATTTGGAAACTAGTGAAAATGTCTTAATTTAGCAGGCGTTAATTCTTTAATCATTCCATGCATGCATGTCACGTCATAAAAAAGGAAGGAATTTAAATACCATATTAATTAAAAATTAATATTTATTACCTCCTTATATAGCACTTATTTATTCGTAGGCTAAATCACTTTGTATGTACATACACGTGTATGTTACGTAATTTCAGTTAGGTATACATACACCCACAACATAATTGGGTATAGATATACTCACCACATAATTGGGTATACATATAGGCCACTCCTACAGATCAGCCGGCTGATTTCCCTGAGAAATCAGTCGGGTCCTGGGCCGTCGATCCAACGCTCGTCGCCCGTTGGATCCGGTCAGCACATCACGCTGCAAATCGGCAGCCACACCAGCATCAGCGGGACGGAACGTTGCAGAGCTCCACCGCCCCATCAGAGTGTTCCACGGCAGCTGCAGCTTCGCCGCCCTGCGCGCCACCACGCCCCGCTGCACTACAGCTCCGCCCTCCACCGGAGTGTTGCACTGCAGCTCCGCCGCCCTGTGCGTAGCACCGCGCCCCGCTCCACTGTAGCTCTGTCGCCAGCCGCCCCACCGGAGTGTTGCACTGCAACTCCGCCGCCCTGGCGCGTAGCATCACGCTGTTGTGCTGCAGCTCCATTGCTACACCAACCTCCCCCCGAGAGTCGTCAGAGTCGCTGCATCGAGCCGCCGACGAGCGTTGCACGAGTGCTGCATTGGAGCACGGGTAACCGCCGACGAGCGATCCGTTGAAGCTCCGACGCCGGCGACTTATATCACCAGCAATAGAGGCGACGAGATTGCATCACAGCACGGCGCCGTGAACGAGTTGTTGCGTCGCAGCTCGCGGCCGTGGACGCGTTGCTGCATTGCAGCACCGACGGTCGTCGACGAGCGCCGTGCCGCATCGCCTGCAGCACCAAACGAGCGGCCTCCCTCCCGCCTGTGTGTTGCGTCGCAGCAGTGCGTCGAGCGTCGCCCGCGCTGGGTTGCGGCCCCACGGCGACGGCGGTGATGCAGCTGGTGGTGTGCGCTGTCCCTCCTCTTTTGGTTCGCAGCAGCGGCGCGCCATGGGAGCTACTCCCTCGAGCTGGGACGAACAGAATTGGGAGAAGGAAAATGTGCGGAGGAGATAAGCTCGCTGGAGGAGGGGGAAGCGGTGGATGGGCCTGGACACGTGTCGAGCGCTATGCGCGGTTTACGTCTGTGAGAGATCAGTCGGTTGGTTTTAATACTTTTTCATACATATACCCATACATGTAATTTTGTTAGTAGGTATATGCATACCTATGTATGTACATAATTTCGTTAGTAGGTATATGCATGCCCATATATGTATATAATTTAATCAGTAGGTATGTATGTATATAATTTCATTACTGGGGTATATGCGTACCCGCGTATGGATATAATTTAATTAGTAGGTATATGCATACCTGTGTATGTATATAATTTCATTAGTAGGTATATGCATACCCGCGTATGTACATAATTTAGTTAGTAGGTATATACATATCCACTATGCATATAATTTCTTTATTAGCAAGACCTAGAATAAATCATTGGATATATATACGCGTCCTATGTACATAATTCATAGTAGGTATATATATATCATGGGTATGTCTCTACTATTTAGAGTCAGTGCACAATTTATTGATATAAATAATAAGTCATAGATACCTCATGAAGGTACAATTTTAATGTGTATGTATATTCATCTATGAGTACAAGGTCTACAAACCGACGAGTCACATTGTGCATACATGCATGTGTATTTTTTTCCTTTTTATTTTGTTATTCTCTCTCTACCAAATAATGTGTGTTTTAATCTTTTTCCAATCAATAAATACAAATTGGTTGACATGCGAGCTACTAATGCTAGGTGCCCCATACAATATATATATATATAAATAAAATAAAGCGGCTATCGCTTCTGCCCGCCGGCTCACCGTCATTAAAAGTGTCCTAAAACTTAAAAATAGTTACCCACCATGCTATCCATATAAGTAAGGAAAAAATCCATAAAAAACCATTAGGATCGCTGTACCGGGCCTCTCAACCCACGCTGCCTCCTACACCCCGCGCGACACGGACACTCCTCCTAAAAAAACCTATACAAATCGGAACAGAGCTGCCTCGATCGATAGAATCAGATCGGTCGTGGAATTCAGGGGGCTTCAATCTAACCACGCCGCTGGATCGAGGGAGAGGGGGTTGACGGGGAGAGTGGAGTCAGGCTGCGGCGGCGGTTCGAGAGCAGGGTTTCTCCGTTTTTCGTCTCCTCAGAAAGAGAACACAGCCTGTTGGAGGTCGGACACCGCCGCCACCCCCTCGATCTCCGGCCACCGGAGCCGCTGCTCTCCTCCGGCCGGTGGAACGCAACAGTCTTTGCCCCGGACTCCTCCCCTTACCCGTTGCCCAACCGCGGACGATCCCCCGTCTTCGGTTTCTCCGAAATTGAGGTCGGACACAGCAAGCAGGGGCGATTCCTCGACGACGCCGACACGATGGGCTTCTGGGTGTCTGTCGCGGAGGTTGCCGACGACACGGAGCTCCGCCGAGGGCAGATGCCATACATGGCCATTCCTTTCTGGTTTACTGCCTACCTCTCCCCCTGCTCCCCTGCCCCCTCCGTGCTCTAGGCGAGATCCAGCACCGCCGTCTACCTTCTACGCGTGTTGCGCCGCCGGCGTCCGCCGTGAGCGCGAGCAACGTCCCCCCCTGCGCCACCCTTTCCACTGCCGTCCTTCAGGTCTGGCGTATCCATGCCTTTAAGGTCCTGCTCTGCCCCGAGCCGGTGACCTTCAAGCGGCACGGGAGCAACGCCGAGAGTGATCTGCAGCCGCGGTCCTCTCTTCTCCTGCCTACGAGTGCCCAAAGGAGGTCGTCATCGCCGTGTATTGAGCAGGCACTGGACGGAGAGCTATTGAACAACTCTCTGAACTACTAACGCCTTGGTGAGCAGCGATAGCTGCAGTAGGATATCTGAATCCGCCACGCCCCTGTCTGGTAAGTCCTTCTGGTCGACGTCTCACTGCCGTGTACAAAACGTGATGTTTAATCTTCATTAGCCCACCCAGCCGTCCGTCATTTCGCAGCTAACGTCCGGATGCTCATGGTTGATTGGCTTGGTGATTACTTCGAACGCCAACTGAACTCATGGTGATTACTAGCTAGCTTCAAGTTCAAGAATAATCTTACGGATGGATAACCCCCTGAATAGTATAAATATCGTCATATTATTTTACAAGAAAACTAAAGAAGTATGAGCGTGTGAAACTAACCAAATCTCAAGTCACATCAGTACAATTAGTCCTGTAATTCACATATTTTTTTCTTGGATTAAATATTGCAAATTTTTAAATATGAGTAAATGATGTATGGCTGAAGATACAAGAAAGTTTATTGACTCTCTTTTTTGGGTACAAACGTTTTCTCAGATTGGTGCGCAATTCTTAACAATGCTGCAAGAAAAAAGATTGGAATGTAAATGACAGACGTTATCTCCTTTTCAACAGGAATGCTTTATGGTGGAATAAGCGAACTAAATTAAAGTAAAATCTAACATATTTTGAATGGTTTGAAACAAAATTAAAAGGAGACATGTTGCTATCCTGTATTGTGACCATGTATAGGTTTATTCTAGAGCCGTAGCAACGCACGGGCATATTTCCTAGTATTTGCTAAACAATTTCAGGTTATTGCAAAAAAGAAATTGAGGATCCCCAAATCCAAATTGCAGATCCCCATTTGGCCAGGTCTTTACCTAAAGAAGCAACATCAACAGAGGAAGCATTCAGTGACTGGCTAATTACCTCCAGGAGCAGCATCAGTAAACTCTTTTTGTAAATTTCTGTAAATAAAATCAACCAACATACATAACAGAAAATATAGGAATGAACACACACGCTACCTTGTTTTTGAACAAACATATTCATACAATGGGGTCACTGAAGCATCCTGTATTTTTTTAACCAGTGAACTCATCACATACATCTTCTTTACGAATTTAGTCTTCTGCTGTCAAGTACAAACATAATCCATATATGTGGGAGGGCATGTGTTGCTTGTCAGTCAAATGTAGTCTACTGTCGGCAACAGCTATGTTGGCTAAAGTAAACTGACGAATTGACAAACAGACGAGACCCATCAGATGCTTCAAAAGTGCCTGCGGCAAATTAGGTCTAGGCGATAGCTGATGGTCTTCCTCCCAAGTCGGCGGAGGCGATCGCAGATGGCCTTGCGGCGAAGTCGACGGAGATGACGGCTGCAAAGTCAACGGATACGGTATATTACAGAGATGTCAAAACCAATTAATTCCACTCCACTGAATACACCTCCTAATCCTATTATGCTAGGTGCAGCAAGCATATCTATTCACATGTATGCAATTAAGCTAATTGATAAGTAAAGAAAGAGCAGAATATATGAAACTTCAAGAATTACTCCAGCATCATGCCCAAGGATTACTGTAACCAAGTTGAAGCCACCATGTTCAGGTATATGTAGTCAGCAACATGAAATTTCTTGGTTCAATCCTTGGCTAGTAACAATAATTTTGCAGAAAAAATAAACTGAAATAGGGGCTTGTATTATATCATCCAAACTGAAATAGTGAGCAATCGGAAGTAGCACCAATTTTCAGAAAAAATAAACTGAAACAGGGGTAGATCCGAGGGGGGCAAATCAGTTACATTCATTATACATCAGTGCAAACAAAGGAATATCGATTGAATTCATGCAGCAGCGACATGCATGACCTTTGGTAAAATCTAAATTTATCAAATCAATCATGTATTTTTGTGTAACATCTTCTTTTGGAATAAAAAATTATGAACCATTAAATATGATAATTCGAACTTAGTCTTACCAATCCACAATGTCTTTTTTTAAATCTCCACTGATGATTGTAATAACAACACAAAAGAATTCAGTCGACACAAAAAGTTCAGTCACACATCAAATCTTGGGGCATGCATAGCCTGTTGCATTTGGGAGATGGGCTGCAGGGAGCCCTTTGTTTCAGTGATCTATTCCAGATCCTTTCAGTGGTAAGATGGTAAGTTTATTCAGTACGTGGATTTTGGCTCAACCATCATTTATTTCAGTGTCTGTCTCTATATACTGCATTTCTGTTTGGCTGCGTGCTCTGTTTAGCAGCAGAAGCAGATTAACATATTCCACTTCTGTACAAAGGGCAGTAGCAACAGGTTAACATTATAATCTATTTTGTTTGATGTGTCAACAGATTAACATTATAATCCTAACTACACCCATCCACCTTGTATTAGTCTCAGAATATGGCCAGCATGCCTCCTCTCTCTTTAAGAACTAGTCCCTTAACTCTGAATCACTTAGCAGTATACATTATTATTTCCCTGTTCTTAGCGCAATCACTTGAAGAAAGCAACATGCTTCACGACTATATAAATGCCCGTGTGTGGTCTGGCCAATCTAGTATGTACACAAATGATCTATCCGGCTAAGCACATTCAGATTCCAACCATGCAAGGTATGAATCCATTGATTCTAAGCATCATGTAATTCCATCTGTTAACCACCAAATACTAACCAATGGGAACCCATGGAATTTAGAAAGAAGATTAAACCTGAGGAAATATTGAGCGGTCCTTCTTGCATCGTGGCATTGGGCTAGAGTACCACTGCCATGGCGCCATCCCACATCACAGCTTCACCAAGGCAAGGAGCCGGCTTGAATCAACTTTGTCATTGCCTCTGGATCACTGTTTCCCTTCAGGACTGGCATGCAGAAGCTGGGGAGGCCTCGATAGCAATCTTGCAGTCAGATTTGTACCCGTCCGGAGGAGGATACATGGATGTGTTGCGGCCGTGAATGTGCCCATGATCTCGACCGGTGTAGCGCCAGGGAAGTGGCCGACGTCAAGGTGCAGGAGGAAGAGCAGTGCGGGAAGGGTCGCCGTCTTGCGCGGGTCAAGGTGCTCGAGGATTCCACGAAGGAGGTTGTCGGGGAGTGCTGCCGCTTCTTCCATTTCTTGGAACTCCTCATCGTCCCTGGAACACCTCTGCTGTACGCGATGTCCTTGTCCCCGTTCGCCTGCGCGCTCGGCTCCAACGGCGGCTGGCGAGGTGGCTGCGGGGCTCAGCCGCTTAGGGGGCATGGCGAGGCGTCTAGGACGGCTAGCTAGCTCATAGAGATCGGGGATTTGGTCTCCGGCAGCGGCTGGCAAGCTCGCCAGGGCCATGAAGGCGGCCAGCCCCATCAGCACAAGATCCACGACGGCTCGGAGATGGTGGTGATGGAAATATGCTATAGAGGCAATAATAAAATGGTTATTATTATATTTCCTTAATCATAATAAAGGTTTATTATTCATGCTAAAATTGTATTGACTGGAAACTTAAATATATGTGTGGATACATAAATAAATACCGTGTCCCTAGTGAGCCTTTACTAGACTAGCTCGTTGATCAAAGATGGTTAAGGTTTCCTAACCATAGATATGAGTTGTCATTTGATAACGGGATCACATCATTATGAGAATGATGTGATGGACAAGACCCAACCGTTAGCATAGCATATGATCGTTTAGTTTATTGCCAGTGCTTTCTTAATGTCAAATACATGTTCCTTCGACCATGAGATCATGCAACTCCCGGATACCGGAGGAATACCTTGTGTGCTATCAAATATCACAATGTAACTAGGTGATCATAAAGATGCTCTACAGGTATCTCCGAAGGTGTCTGTTGAGTTGGTGTGAATCGAGATTGGGATTCGTCACTCCGTGTATCGGAGAGGTATCTCTGGGCCCTCTCGGTAATACACTTCACAAGAAGCTTGCAAGCAAAGTGACTAAGGAGTTAGTTTCAAGATGATGTATTACGGAATGAGTAAAGAGACTTGACGGTAACGAGATTGAACTGGGTATAGAGATGCCGACGATCGAATCTCGGGCAAGTAACATACCGACAGACAAAAGGAACTACATATGTTGTCATAAAGGTTCAGCCGATAAAAGATCTTTGTGGAATATGTAGGAATCAATATGGGCATCCAGGTACCGTTATTGGTTATTGACCAGAGGGGTGTCTCGGTCATGACTACATAATTCCCTAACCTGTAGGGTCGCACGCTTAACGTTCGTTGACGCTAGAGTAGTATTGGGATATTTGATGAGTGGTAACCAAATGTTGTCCGGAGTCCCGGATGAGATCCCGGACGTCACGAAGAGTCTCGGAATGGTCTAGAGGTAAAAATTTATATATGGGAAGTCATATTTTGGGTTCCGGAAAAAGGTGCATTTTTTGGTATTGTACCGGGAAGCTTCCAGAAGCTTCCGGAGGATTCCGGAGGGGTCCGGAAGTCCACAAGTGGGTTCACCACGACCCAAGGGCTAGAATGGGATGCGGGGAGGCGCATTGGCCTTATTGGGCTAGGCGCACCAGGTCCTTAAAAGCCCATGTGGCTAGGGAAGGCAAAAAAAGGAAGGAGTCCTAGTAGGAATAGGATTGGACTTGGAGTCCAAGTCCTCTCCCCTTAGCTGCGCCCTAGGGCTTGGAGGGTCTGTTTCCCACGCCCCTCCACCTATATATAGAGGGGAGGGGGCGCCCCAAGAGGACACACCAAGCCCATGGCGCCCCTCACTCTCCCGTTACTCAGTAGTTCCACCGCCTCGTCTCGGCGACGCTTAGCGAAGCGCTGTCGGTTCTCCACCACCACTATCACCACCACGCCATCGTGTTGGTTGTGATCCTATCTACTTCTCATCTCCCGCTTGCTGGATCAATAAGGAGGAGACGTCATCGAGCCACACGTGTGCTAAACTCGGAGGTGCCGTCCGTTCAGCACTAGATCGGTTGGATCGTGATCGGATCGCGAAGAGTACGACTACATCAACCGCGTGGTAAACGCTTCCGCCTAGCGATCTACAAGGGTACGTAGATGCTCTTCCCCTCTCATAGCTATGCATCTCCATGGATAGATCTTGCGTGTGCGTAGAATTTTTTTTGTTTTCCATGCAACATTCCCCTACAGTGGCATCATGAGCCAGGTCTATGCATAGATGATATGGACGAGTAGAACACAAAGGAGTTGTGGGAGGTGATGTTCATACTGCTTACCACCAACGTTTTATTTTGATTCGGCGGCATTGTGGGATGAAGCGGCCCGGACCAACCTTACATGAACACATACATGAGACTGGTTCCACCGACTGACATGCAACTTGTTTTGCATAAAGGTGGTTGGCAGGTGTCTGTTTCTCCTACTTTAGTTGAATCAAATTTGACTACGGCCTGTCCTTGAAGAAGGTTAAAACAGCAAACTTGATAATCACCGTTGTAGTTTTGCGTAGGTAAGAACGGTTCTTGCTAGTTACCCGTAGCAGCCACGTAAAACTTGCAACAACAAAGTAGATGACGTCTAACTTGTTTTTGCAGGGTATGTTGTGATGTGATATGGTCAGGACGTGATGTGATATATGTTGTTGTATGACATGATCATGCTTTGTAATATCGACAACCGGCAGGAGCCTTAGGGTTGTCTTTTAATTATTGTAAGACCTGCTTGTCAATCATTAAGCGCCATGTAATTGATTTATTTTGTCGCTATGCGTTAGCAATAGTTGTAGTAGTAATAGTTGGCGAGACGACCCTGACGCAACGATGGAGATCAAGGTGTCGAGCCGGTGACGATGGAGATCATGCCGATGCTTTGGAGATGGAGATCAAAAGCACAAGATAGTGATGGTCATATCATGTCACATATTTTGATTGCATGTGAAGTTTATCCTTTATGCATCTTATTTTGCTTACAAGGATAGCCCAATAGGTTGAACAATAAATTAAAAAAAGTAAACAAATTCAAACAATCCTTGATTGTTTTTGCAAAAAAAATATTAATGTTTTTCTACACACATGCAAATTTTTGCGATGGAATCACATTTGTGGAGGTGTGGACAAAAAAATCGATGCCCCAAAATGCTCATGTACTATATTTGCTCGAAAACATGTAGAAAATTTGCACGCATGAAGGAAAAACATCAATTTCTTGCCGAAAATCGATGCTCCAAAAATCGATACTCCAAAATGCTCATGAAAATTTGCATGCATGTAGAAAAAGCATCAATTTCTGGCCGAATTTTTTGTTTTTTGTTTTTTAACTATATTTTTGGATTTTAGTATATACAAATAGAAATGTCGGCAAAAAAAGATATGTGGGCTCAACCAGTAAAAGACATGAAAGTAAGAAGGGCCAATTGATAAGCCCAGAGGCAAAATGAAAAAAACTGTCTCACATGAGCCAACAATTACATACCTAAGCTTTCATGTGGGAAAGACGAGTCGTGCCCTAAGGCTTCGCCTCTGGGTTCAATCTAATTTTTTCTATGGTCCATTAATGTACGTATCCAATGTCTTACGTATTGTGATATATAGGCGGTGCATATTTACAAAGTGTGATGCAATATTGTAGCCATTTGCTGTTAATGTTGTAGCCTGTAGATAAAAAACGACCCTAAATATGATCTAACTTATGAAAAAAGTGTCATGCTACTTTATAAAAAAACATCTCTCTAATTTTATAAATATACAGATGACTGATTGAAAAATAGTTGTATGAACTATAAAAGTAAAAATATACCATGCTAAAATTTTAAAAATACCATCATCTAAACAAAAAGTGCCATATGAACATAAAAGAAAAAAGTGCCATGTCTTAATAAACCAAAAAAATGCCATCTCTTGATAAAAAATGCCATCTCCGAATAATAAAAATTCCATCTCTTAATATAAAAATGACATCTCTTAAATAGTAAAAAATGCCATCTCTTAATATAATAATAAAAAATGCCATCTCTTAATAGAAACACTATCGTCTCCTATACTGTAATAAATAAAAAATAAAAAATAAAAAGTGGTAGAGTGGGATTTGAACCCAAGTGTACCAGGTGGAGGGACGTGTTGCTAGCCAGTGGGCTGGCTTCTATGTTTTGAAAATTAGTTCGTCGGATTGTTTCTTGTAGTGAACCAGTTTGAAAATCCGACATGGCTTGGATCCTGCGTCAGGATTTGTGCAAACGAATCGAGGGTCACTGCGAAAACTCTCATAGCTGACGGTCGCTAGCTAACATTTCCAATAATTAATGTAATGTTGTCCCCTGTAAATATGCAAGTAATGTACACGTTCATTTTTTTGATGCAGTAGCATGTCTTCAAGATATATATAATTAATGTAATGTTGTAGCCTGTAGATATGCAATTAATGTACACATTCATTTTTTTGATGCAGTACAATACCTTCAAGATATATATATAATTAGTGTAATGTTGTAGCATGTACATGTGCAATTAATCTACACGTTCATTCTTCGATGCAGTACCATATCTTCATATCTTCAAGATATATATAATTAATGTCATATTGTAGCATGTAGATGTGCAACTAATGCATATATTCATTTCTTATGCAGTACCATATCTTCGAGATATATCATATATAGTACTCACTTCGTTCGGAATTACTTGTCGTAGAAATGGATGTATCTAGACATTTTTTAGTTCTAGATACATCTATTTCTGCGACAAGTAATTCGGAACGGAGGGAGTACAACTAATGTATGTATAAGACTAGCCACAGTGGGTAGTAACTAAGACTAGTAACATGCATGTGTTAGTAGTCTATGTTACTACCTCTACAATGGGGAGTAACATTTGTGTGGTGTCATGCAACACTTCATTTATTAGGTTATAGACTCATCTTGCCTTGGTGTGTGTGATGTTACTCATAGTACTAGTAACTAGCTATGTTACTACATGCCTCTCTTTCTTTATTAATTGCTTGCCATATCATCTATTTTATCTAGATATGTGTGATGTTACCACCTATGTTACTCCCACTGTGAGTAGTCTAACATGTCGATGTGAAGTTACTGTACACACTCATTGTTTGATGTTATTTCGTATCTTCCAGGTATAGCCTGTAGATATAGAGTTAATGTGCACATTTATTGTTTGATACAAAATCGTATCTTCAAGATACAGAACTAATGTATGATGCAGCCTCTAGAGTGCAATTAATGTACATATTAATTGTTTGACATGGTGCCATATCTTCAAGATATACAACTGATGCATGCACCCATATCATCATCTCAAACAAGGCTATATAAACCAAGCCATAGCTAACGAAGTCATGTATCCCACACATTCACAGAAAAGCCACACAAACAATTATAACATCAAAGGGGTAGAGAAGGCGCTAGTGTAGCAGATACAAAAGACATAGCCATGGCAAAACTAATGTGCTTATGTTTCATCATCCTCACTATTGCGGTAGCCGTGTCGGCTGACGAATGTGAGGGTGACCGACGGGCCATGATCAAGGAGTGTGCTAAGTATCAACAATGGCCAGCAAACCCGAAGCTAGATCCGTCGGACGCATGCTGCGCCGTGTGGCAGAAGGCAAACATCCCATGCCTTTGCGCTGGTGTCACCAAGGAGAAAGAGAAGATATATTGTATGGAGAAGGTTGCCTACGTTGCCAATTTCTGCAAGAAGCCGTTCCCACATGGCTACAAGTGCGGAAGTAAGTGAAATATATTAAGGGAATTATGATGATCCGTATTGCATACATGCAGTTTTGATATTTGTTATTCTTCGGATTCACACGATTTTGATTTTAGTGCTATTCTGATCATATGTTGGATCAAATTGAATGGTCTTGCAGGTTACACATTCCCTCCTCTGGCGTATTGACTCTAGTTTAGCTGTGGGAGAAGCGTTGGCTTTTACATTCCATGTGCCTCGCCTCACAATAGCTTTCCTTTCATATCTGTAATTCGTGAGGCTGTGCTCAGAAAAGTTTATGTTAAGCACTTTGTATGAGAACGTTTGTAAAACTAATAAAACCTTCTCCTCAAATTGTCTAAATTATGTTTGTTCATATATCATATTTTGGTTCTATTAGAAAATATGCCCGTGCGTTGCAACGGGAGAAAAACCATCAGATTATGCATATGTGGTAGAGATTAAAAAAAAGTCTGAAACATATGCCAGGATGAGATCGGGACCTTTGAAATGTGATTTCATAAACTACGTCTGAATCATGTCATGATGAGATAAGGAACTTCTAAAAAGTCATTTCAAAAGCTAAAAATGTGATTTTCTCATCACGACTTGATTTCCTAAGGCACGACAACAAAATATTTTCTAGCTGAGAAAACTGTATTGATGGACCCTACCTGAGCTAGACTAATGAATGGTGTGTCTCACCTTCATCGAGGGTCATGGTGTCTACCCTGACTAGTAAAACTATAGTACCAGAATAAACATAGATGTGTATGGAGGCAAATTAGATATTTAGTCATTTTCATACATCTTACAAAAACTAATCCGTAGGAAGTTTTGTCATTTTTTTTGGGCTCAACGCTGTGCAGAATATGGAAACCTTTTTTACACGACTCACATGTACTAAATTAAAGCATAAAACAACCTCTACATATAAAAAAACCTCTATATAAGCAGGTAAGTTTTGTTCATTATTTGCAGATCTGTTTTATTTTTTTGAACATTTTCTAAAATTTAATTTTTTTCAAATTCGTGAATAAGATTTGAATACATGATCATTTTTTTTAACATCATGAGTATTTTTTTTGCGAACATTTTTTCAAAATCTTGATTTTTTTATAAATGCAAACATTTTTTAAAAATACTGGACATTTTATAATTTTCCAGGCATTTTTTGAATTCATGAAAATTTTATGATTTCGCAAAAACAATGTGAACAGTTTTTTAAAATACTGCACATTTTATTATTTCCTAAACATTTTATGAATTCATGAACCTTTTATGATTTCTCCAATAAAATCCAAAACTGACAACTTTTGGAAATCCCGAATTAATTTGAAGAAGGAAAAATAGAAACAGGAAAAGAAAAAAGGGCCATGTCATGAGTAAATTTTTTTTTTTTTGCGAACATGTCGGTGTACAAAAGTAGGGGCTCTCCTTTTAACCCTTTACTTGTGCACGGGTAGTCAGAGTCGCGCCCGCGGCCACACTTAACAAGGCAGAGAAGGGAAGCAGGAGGGAAACTGAAGCACAAGACAAACAAGGCAACGCCAAGACCAAAGACACAAAGAGCAAAGGGGCAAGGTGGACTCCCCCGGCAAGACCCTTGCCGGGGCGACCTCCGCGGCCCTGGCAAGAGCCTTGCCGGGGCAACTTGCCCAACACCAGCAGGGCGAGCCACCCTTGAGCCCAGGAGTTCCAAACACCGCCAACAATTACATTGGAACCAAGGCTTGGGAGGCGCCTCTGTGGTGGCATGCAGATCTTTGTCAAGATCATGAACACATGAGATCAGATGAGGACCAGAAGACGATGGTCCCCGGCGGGATCCTAGCCGAGGAAATCCATGAGACCCCCGGCGAGACGCTTGCCGGGGAAGACTGCAATGCCGCGGCAAGACCCTTGCCGGGCCCCCGGCAAGGCCCTTGCCGAAGACGCTTACAGGGCCGCGGCCAGGCCCGCATCTGCCAAGGCTCCATTGCCGTCCCCATGCAGCTGCCAGCTCAACCAGCTGAGCAGGCACCTGCGTGGCGACGGGCGGCCTCCATGACTGACTCAGCAAGCACCTGCGTGGTGGCATGCAAGTCTTCATGAAGGCTCCACCACCGTGCCAGCCCAGCAGCCAGCCAACGTGGCACCCCAACGCCTCATCAGCTCGGATGCGTGCCGGAGCCAGGCGAGGCGGCTACAGCTGGGACGTGCTTCCTTTCCGTCCCCGATAAAGCGAGAGGGGCACGTCGGCAGCGTATTATATGCGTTTGTCCAACGGGGCCAGAGGATAGACTCATCCACTGTAGACCTTTCCACCTCCTGTGTGCCACTGTGGCAACCCTTTTTTCCTATAAAAAGAGGCCCGAGGCGACCAGGAGGGGGATTCGGATATTTTGGGCAAATCACACCCCGTAGCTAGCTCAAGAACACTCAATACATCCACCAAAGCAGGACTAGGGTTTTACGCATCCTCGCGGCCCGAACCTGGGTAAACGATCTGTGTGCTTCCTGTCAGACCCGCTCTTTTCACAACCCCGCGCCCGCCAACCGTAGAAGGGATCCCAGTGATCCCATAGGTGTCGTTTCCACCGACATCTTTGGCGCGCCAGGTAGGGGGAGGCACAGTTGTGATGACCCGGTCTAGCGGTTAGCCTAGCAGTTCTTCATCGCCATGGCTCCCAAGAAGAAGATGATCACGGTGATCGGTTCATCCGGAGCCGGACGGCCCGTACCGGTGCGGGCGAGCAGCGGACCGGTCGCGGACAGAACCCGAGGCCCGGCCCGCGAGCACCAACATCGCTCTGGCAGTCAGAGCCTGGCGAGCGGCGTCGTTCGTGCGCAAGACGACGGGCCGCATGTCGCCGAACCCCAGGACGGAGCTAGGCCCCGCGCAGGCAGCGCGGGGCCCTCCAGGGGCGGTGTCGTGCCACCCACGGGCGGCGCGGCGACCTCCAAGACGCCTACACCAGCGCCCACAGTGCGCTCTTCCCAGGGTGTGCGCGACGAGCAGCGTCACCACGCTGGTGACCCCGGACGCCGCCGTGGGAAGTATCTTGTGCATCATTTGCGGGACGAAGGAGGCCAGCATGCCCGCCGAAGTGCTGGCGAAAATGGCGCACAGCCGCCGGGCCGTGATAGAGCTCCTTCTAACGTGGTTAGAAATCGGAGCGCGCCACGGTCCACGCAGCTTTCGCTGCCACCCACGCTAGCGGAAGCTTTGGCGCGTGCGCAGCTGCTCCTCGACTTCCCTCCCGCCGCAGAAAAGCTCGACGAGTGGAGAGCCACCATCCGGAGCCTCGTCGGCGTCGCCAACAAAGACGAGCCACGGCCAGCGGGGCCCTCAGGCCGACGCTCCGTCGAGCCACCACACGCCAGCGGTGGAGGGGCCGGGGGTGCTGCGGCCACGGTGCACTCTCCTCCTCCACGCCAGCCGCCACGGGTGTCGATCCGTCATGATGACACTTGCGATAGTATTTCCATAGCGTCGTCCGACCCACGGACCCACCGCGACCAGCACCAAGTTCTTCGGGAGCGAGCCCATGAAGACGCTCGAACTACCATCGAGCGTCGGCGCGATACACGCCACCAGTCAGATAGACGGGCGGGGCCTGCTATGGACCACCCAACACCGGGAGGCTCCAGCAGCCTACCTTACGAGGTGGGCTGCCCAGCCTAGTTCCAGTGGCCGTCCCACCACACGTTCAAGCCCGACGTCGGCGAGAAGTACAACGGCAAGACCCATCCGTCAGAGTTCCTCGGCATCTACACCATGCGATGCAAGCCGCTGGAGCTCGTGACGACAAGGTGCTTGCCAATTACTTCCCGTTGGCCCTGAAACCCAATGTCATGTCTTGGTTGATGAACTTGCCGGCAGATTCCATTTCTTCTTGGTCGGACCTGTGTCATGAGTTCGTTGGTGCCTTCACTGGAGGCCACCAAGCTCATGGCCAGGCGAGTGATTTGCATATCATTCCCCAGAAGGAAGGTGAAAACATGCGCAAGTACATACAGAGGTTCAGCCGAGTGTAATACAACATCCCAGATGTTCATCCCGCTGCCGTGATCATCGCATTCCATCAGAATGTGCGTAACCGCAAGATGCGTGAAGAGCTGGCGATGAACAAGGTCAAGTATGTGGCCGAACTTTACGTTCTGGCCGATAGATGCGCTCAGACTGAAGAGGGGAGGAAGTACCCCGGCGCGGAAACCGACTCTACCGACGAGGACACCGCCGCCCCGACGAAGAAGGGTCGGCATCGCAACAGGAAACGCAAGGGCAAGGCCGTGCTTGCCGTCGAGGGATTCGACGACACCGGCACCGCCAAGAAGGCCAAGGCAGACAACCCCGGCAAGGAGATTGCCGGGTGCGCCGCTTGCCGGGCCTTGGCGGCTGCCGACAAGCCAGGGGGCTCCGACAAGCAGTATTGCAAGATCCACCACACCAAGGGCCACGACCTCCAGAACTGCCGGCAAGTTGAGCTGCTTGCTGAAAAGCAAAAAGCCGAGTATGAGAGGCGGGACAAGGAGAAGGGTCAGGATGGTGCTGAAGGATCCGGCAAGAAGCACGGCGGCCAAGGAGGCCGCGGCGGCAAGGATAATCAGCAAGAGAGGCCCGCTCGGGGCCGCGACAAGAAGCAGGAAGACGATGATCATGATGAGGACGACGAGTCCGGCGAGCATGAGTTCCAGAAGGCAACAGAGGCCATGTGCGTCGATGGTGGCACCTCGCTGCATACTTCTCACCGCCAGCTCAAGCAGTGGGCGCGTGAGATCACAGCAGCGGAGCCATCGTTCGACGCCCAGAAGCCACTGAAGTGGTCCAGCACGCCTATCATCTTTGACACCAAGGACCACCCTGATCGCACAACTGTGGTCGGGTGTTTGCTGTTGTTGGTTTTGCCAACGATACGCAACCTTAAGGTGAACAAGATGCTGGTCGACGGCGGGGCTGGTCTAAACTTGATCTCACCCGTTGTGATCAAAAGGCTGCAAATTCCTGATGGAGACCTCGAGGAGATGGGCACGTTTCAAGGGGTCAACCCGGGAAGGAGCCAGCCGAAGGGTAAGATCACGCTGCCTGTGACGTTTGGAAGCGAGTTGAACTACAGGACGGAGAGGACTGTCTTTGATGCAGCCGAGATCCCCTTGCCCTACAACGGGATCCTCGGCCGCCCGGCACTAGCCAAGTTCATGGCGGCGTCACATTACGCCTACAACACACTGAAGATGCCTGGGCCGATGACCATCATCACCGTTCCCTGCGACAAGAAGGATGCGCTGATCTGCGCCGACCTACTCTACCGGGAAGCAGTTGCAGCAATTGCCACCGAGGCACTTACTCCTGCCGCTGGAGCCCCGGGAGGGAAGAAGAAGACCGGCAAGACCTCTCGCACCCACTCCGACAAGCGCACCTCTTCGGAGTGTTGTGCTACCGTCGAGGACGTGCCAGAGAACACCGGCAAGAGCAAGAAATCCAGAGATGCACCGCCAGAGACTAAGAAGGTGTCCGTCAAGGAGGATGGCACGGGAGGGGCTTTCACCATAAGCTCCACCCTCGGCAGCAAATAGGAAAGCGTGCTCGTCACTTTCCTGCGGGCGAATGTCGATGTGTTTGCATGGAAAGCATCCGACATCCCCGGCGTTCCAGGGAAGTGATTGAGCACCATCTTGATGTCTGTCCCCATGCGCGACCCGTCAAGCAGAAGGTCAGGAAGCAAGCTTTGGAACGGCAGGAGTTCATCACAGAGGAGATCAGGAAGTTGGAAGCGACAGGCTTGGTGAGAGGAGTGCTCCATCGGACATGGTTGGCCAATCCGGTGGTGGTGCGCAAGGCAAACGGGAAGTGGAGGCTGTGTATCGACTACACAGATATCAATAAGGCTTGTCCCAAGGACCCCTTCCCGTTGCCGCGCATTGACCAGACTGTTGACTCCACGGCCGGGTGTGATCTGTTATCATTCCTCGACGCCTGCTCGGGCTACCACCAGATCTTCATGACAAGAGAAGACGAAGAGAAGACAGCATTCATCACCCCATGTGGTACGTATTGCTTTTTACGGATGCCTTTCGGGTTGAAGAGTGCTGGCTCAATGTTTGCAAGAGCAGTCCAAATTGGTTTTGAGCCCCAGCAACATAGAAATATGGAAGCTTATATGGATGACATAGTGGTCAAAACCAAGGACAAGGCAACTCTTGT
Source organism: Triticum aestivum (assembly GCF_018294505.1). Classification (NCBI taxonomy): domain Eukaryota; kingdom Viridiplantae; phylum Streptophyta; class Magnoliopsida; order Poales; family Poaceae; genus Triticum; species Triticum aestivum. The sequence goes on from NC_057796.1 coordinate 47,348,657, forward strand.
GCAAGACTTAGAAGAGACGTTTGCCAACCTGCGCAAGATCAACCTCAAGTTGAACCCTGAGAAGTGTGTCTGGCGTTTCGTCCGGCAAACTTCTCGGGTTCTTCGTGTCATAGTGTGGGATCGAGGCAAATCCAGACAAGATCAAGGCTATTGAGCAGATCGAGGCGCCCAAGCGGATCAAGGATGTGCGTCGGCTCACTGGCTGCGTTGGCGCCATGAGCAGATTCATCTCGAAGTCTGCTGAGCGTGCCCTTCCCTTTTTCAAAATCTTGAAAAAGGCGGGCCCAATGGAGTGGACCCCAGAGGCCGAGGCAGCGCTGCAGGATTTGAAGAAATACCTCTCCTCTACACCGATACTAGTTGCGCCTAAACCACACAGTCGTTGCTGCTGTATCTGGCGGCAACGAATCAAGTGGTCAGCGCCGCGCTAGTGGCACAGAGGGAGGTCGACGAAGAGGCAGTGGCAAGGGCGGGGCTGGCGGATGGCGAGCCAGAGATTCCCCCGGCAGGGCCTGGCGCCGGCAAGGCAAGGCCCACGGCAGAGTCTGACGCCATCGGGATAGGTCCCGTGCAACCAAATGAAGTGGTGCAGAGGAAGAAGATGATGCAGCACCTGGTTTACTTTGTCAGCTCCCTCTTGCAGGGGGCTAGGTCATGGTACTCCGGTGTGCAGAAATTGCTCTTCGGCCTCCTTATGGCCTCGAGGAAGCTGCGTCATTACTTCCAGGCACATGAAATCACCGTCGTCACCTGCCTCCCGTTGCAATGGATACTGCATAACCCGGACGCAACCGGGAGGATTGTGGAGTGGGCCTTGGAGCTGTCAAGCTTTGGTTTGAAGTTTGAAAGTACTTTGACAATCCAGAGCAGAGTCTTGGCGGAGTTCATTGCGGAATGGACCTCAACGCCCGATGAAGAGATCCAGGAGACCACTCTCCCCGGCAAGGAGGCAAGTCGCAACTGGATCATGTACTTTGACGAGGCTTTCTCGCTGCAAGGCGCCGGTGCTGGTGTGCTGTTTGTCGCACCCACCGGAGAGCACCTCAAGTATGTAATCCAGATGCACTTCCCCATGGAGATGTCCACAAACAACACTGCTGAATACGAGGGGTTGCTTGCCGGTCTCAGGATCGTGGCAGACCTCGGGGTTAAGAAGCTCATCGTCAGGGGTGATTCACAGCTTGTCGTCAGGCAAGTCAACGAAGATTATCAGAGCCCGTTTGATGGAGGCCTGCGTAGATGAGGTGAGGAAGCTGGAGGAGCACTTTGATGGTATACTAGCAGAGCATGTTCCCCGGGCGGAGAACGACATCGCCGACTACCTGTCGAAGCGCGCTGCCTTCAAATTACCTGTGGAACCAGGTACTTTTGTGCTTCGGTTAACTCAACCATCCGTTGAACCATCGACAAAGTAGAACAAGCGGAGGAAATCATGCCCCGGCAAGTACTTTCCCGCCGAGCCCCCGGGGCCGCCGGCAAGGATGTTGCCGTGGATATTGAGCCTGCCAAGGGGCAGCCGACTCCGACAGGGCGTCAAGCTCTAGCCGTAGAGACGGCCGCTCCCATGGCAGAGGGAATGCCTTTGGTCCTTGCCGTCAAGCCCCAGGCTCCGGCATGGGCACAGCATACCGTCCGATTCCTCCAAACAGGGGAGCTTCCTGAGGAACAGGAAGAAGCGGAGAAAGTAGCCCGTCGGTCTGCGATGTATCAGTTCGTCGATGACGTCCTGTACAGGAAAGGCCGTACGATGTGCAATTGAAGTGCATTCCCCGGGAGGAAGGACTAGAGCTGTTGGCGGAGATACATGGAGGCATATGTGGCTCCCACATAGGGTCGAGGGCCCTTGCCGGCAAGGCATTCCGGCAAGGTTTCTTCTGGCCCACCGCCCTCCAGGATGCAACGGCACTAGTAACCAGTGTTGGAGATATGCCCTAGAGGCAATCATGTATGACGATATTTCCTATGTGTTTATGAATAAAGATAGTCCTTGGACATTATCAATGATGTGTATCAGCAAGTACGTGACTTGTTTGTGGGACTATGCATTGTATGATGACTGTCCTAAAAGGTCCCTAGTCGAAAGGGCTGTGTGGACGCGCAGCCGACTAGACTAGCATATGACACGGTCAATGGCTTGGTCTCACTAGCCATGGAGCATTGGATGCTAACCGGATAATATGGACTTGGAAAGGTCTGGTCGGATTCGACGTAGTCGGATCCGAGTCGAGATAAGGTCCGAGTCGGACAGACCCAACTATGAGACGCAACGATATGTCATATGTGAGTCTCTAGTACAACATATGTTCTATGTCCTAAGACCTGAGCTGAAACATGTACTCCAGATGGTGACAGACTTGCTTTGGGCCGACCAAACGCTACTCCGTGACTGGGTAGTGCTACCTCTTGAGCACTGTGTTGGTTTTCCCTTGAAGAGGAAAGGGTGATGTAGCAAAGTAGCGTAAGTATTTCCCTCAGTTTTTGAGAACCAAGGTATCAATCCAGTAGGAGGCCACGCACGAGTCCCTCGCACCTACACAAACAAATAAATCCTCGCAACCACCGCGATAAGGGGTTGTCAATCCCTACACGGTCACTTACGAGAGTGAGATCTGATAGATATAATAGGATAATATTTTTGGTATTTTTATGATAAAGATGCAAAGTAAAATAAAAGCAAAATAAAAAGCAACGGAAATAGCTAAGTGTTGGAAGATTAATATGATGGAAAATAGACCCGGGGGCCATATGTTTCACTAGTGGCTTCTCTCGAGAGGATAAGTATTACGGTGGGTGAACAAATTACTGTTGAGCAATTGACAGAATTGAGCATAGTTATGAGAATATCTAGGTATGATCATGTATATAGGCATCACGTCCGAGACAAGTAGACCGACTCCTGCCTGCATCTACTACTATTACTCCACACATAGACCGCTATCCAGCATGCATCTAGAGTATTAAGTTCATAAGAACAGAGTAACACTTTAAGCAAGATGACATGATGTAGAGGGATAAACTCATGTAATATGATATAAACCCCATCTTGTTATCCTCGATGGCAACAATACAATACGTGCCTTGCTGCCCCTACTGTCACTGGGAAAGGACACCGCAAGATTGAACCCAAAGCTAAGCACTTCTCCCATTGCAAGAAAGATCAATCTAGTAGGCCAAACCAAACTGATAATTCGAAGAGACTTGCAAAGATAACCAATCATACATAAAAGAATTCAGAAGATTCAAATATTGTTCATAGATAAACTTGATCATAAACCCACAATTCATCGGTCTCAACAAACACACCGCAAAAGAAGATTACATCGAATAGATCTCCACGAGAGAGGGGGAGAACATTGTATTGGGATCCAAAAAGAGAGAAGAAGCCATCTAGCTAATAACTATGGACCCGAAGGTCTAAGGTAAACTACTCACACATCATCGGAGAGGCTATGGTGTTGATGTAGAAGCTCTCCATGATCGATGCCCCCTCCGGCGGACCTCCGGAACATGCCCCAAGATGGGATCTCACGGGTACAGAAGGTTGCGGCGGTGGAATTAGGTTTTTGGCTCTGTATTTGGTAGTTTGGGGGTACGTAGGTATATATAGGAGGAAGGAGTACGTCGGTGGAACAACAGGGGGCCCACGAGGGTGGAGGGCGCGCCTGGGGGGGGTAGGCGTGCCCCCCTACCTCGTGGCCTCCTAGTTGAAGTCTTGGTGTAGGGTCCAAGTCCTCTGGATCACGTTCGTTCCGAAAATCACGTTCCTGAATGTTTCATTCCGTTTGGACTCCGTTTGATATTCTTTTTCTGTGAAACTCTGAAATAGGCAAAAAACAGCAATTCTGGGCTGGGCCTCCGGTTAATAGGTTAGTCCCAAAAACAATATAAAAGTGTATAATAAAGCCCAATAATGTCCAAAACAGAATATAATATAGCATGGAACAATGAAAAATTATAGATACATTGGAGACGTATCAGGCATCCCCAAGCTTAATTCCTGCTCGTCCTCGAGTAGGTAAATGATAAAAACAGAATTTTTGATGTGGGATGCTACTTGGCATAATTTCAACATAATCCTTCTTATTGTGGCATGAATGTTCAGATTTGATATGATTCAAGATAAAAGTTTAATGTTGACATAAAAACAATAATACTTCAAGCATACTAACTAAGCAACTATGTCTTATCAAAATAACATAGCCAAAGCAAGTTATCCCTACAAAATCATATAGTCTGGCTATGCTCCATCTTCCCCACACAAAATATTCATATCATGTACGACCCCGGTTTTGGCCAAGCAATTGGTTCATACTTTTAACGCGCTTCAGCCTTTTCAACTCTTACGCAATACACGAGCGCAAGCCATGGATATAGCACTATGGTGGAATAAGGTATAATGGTAGGGGTTATGTGGGAAGACAAAAATAAGAAAGTCTCACATCAACGAGGCTAATTAACGGGCTATGGAGATGCCCATCAATTGATGTTAATGCGAGGAGTAGAGATTTCCATGCAACGGATGCACTAGAGCTATAAGTGTATGAAAGCTCAAAAAGAAACTAAGTGGGTGTGCATCCAACTTGCTTGCTCACGAAGACCTCGGGCATTTGAGGAAGCCCATCATTGGAATATACAAGCCAAGTTCTATAATAAAATTTCCCACTAGTATATGAAAGTAACAAAATGAGAGACTCTCTATTATGAAGATCACGGTGCTACTTTGAAGCACAAGTGTGGTAAAAGGATAGTAACATTGTCCCTTCTCTCTTTTTCTCTCACCAATTTTTTTATTTGGGCCTTTTCTCTCTTTTTTATGGCCTCTTTTTTTATTTAAGTTCGGAGTCTCATCCCGACTTGTGGGGGAATCATAGTCTCCATCATCCTTTCCTCACTTGGGACAATGCTCTAATAATGATGATCATCACACTTTTATTTACTTACAACTCATGAATTACAACTCAATACTTAGAACAAAATATGACTCTATATGAATGCCTCCGGCAGTGTACCGGGATATGCAATGAATCAAGAGCGACATGTATGAAAGAATTATGAATGGTGGCTTTGCCACAAATACAATGTCAACTACATGATCATGCAAAGCAATATGACAATGATGGAGTATGTCATGATAAATGAAACGGTGGAAAGTTGCATGGCAATGTATCTCAGAATGGCTATGGAAATGCCATGATAGGTAGGTATGGTGGCTGTTTTGAGGAAGATATAAGGAGGTTTATGTGTGATAGAGCATATCATATCACGGGGTTTGGATGAACCGGCGAAGTTTGCACCAACTCTCAAGGTGAGAAAGGGCAATGCGCGGTACCGAAGAGGCTAGAAAATTGCGGAAAGGTAAGTGTGCGTATAATCCATGGACTTACATTAGTCATAAAGAACTCATATACTTATTGCAAAAATTTACTAGCCCTCGAAGCAAAGTACTACTACGCATGCTCCTAGGGGAAGGGTTGGTAGGAGTTAACCATCGCGCGATCCCGACCGCCACACAAAGGAAGACAATCAACAAATACTTCATGCTCTGACTTCGTTACATAACGGTTCACCATACGTGCATGCTACGGGAATCACAAACTCCAACACATGTATTTTTCAATTCCACAATTACTCAACTAGCACAACTATGATATTACTACATTTATATCTCAAAACAATTATCAAGCATCAATTTTCTATGATATTAATTAAAGCAATTTGCCATGCTATTTAAAGACTCTCAAAATAATATAAGTGAAGCATGAGAGATCAATAGTTTCTATAAAACAAATCCACCACCGTGCTCTAAAAGATATAAGTGAAGCGCTAGAGCAAAAACTATATAGCTCAAAAAATATAAGTGAAGCACATAGAGTATTCTAATAAATTCCGAATCAAGTGTGACTCTCTCAAAAGGTGTGTTCAGCAAGGATGATTGTGGTAAACTAACAAATAAAGTCTCAAATAATACAAGAAGCTCCAAGCAAAACACATATCATGCGGTGAATAAAAATATAGCTCCAAGTAAAGTTACCGATGGAAGTAGACGAAAGAGGGGATGCCTTCCGGGGCATCCCCAAGCTTTGGCTTTTAGGTGTCCTTAGATAATCTTGGGGTGCCATGGGCATACCCAAGCTTAGGCTCTTGCCACTCCTTGTTCCATAATCCATCAAACCTTTTACCCAAAACTTGAAAACTTCACAACACAAAACTTAGCAGAAAATCTCGTGAGCTCCGTTAGCGAAAGAAAACAAAAGACCACTTCAAGGTACTGTAATGAAGTCATTATTTATTTATATTGGTGTTAAACCTACTGTATTCCAACTTCTCTATGGTTTATAAACTATTTTACTAGCCATAGATTCATCAAAATAAGCAAACAACACACGAAAAACAGAATCTGTCAAAAACAGAACAGTCTGTAGTAATCTGTAACTAACGCAAACTTCTGGAACTTCAAAAATTCAGCCAAAATAGGAAGACCTAGACAATTTGTTTATTGATCAGCAGCAATTGGAATCAATATTTTATCACGTTCTGGTGATTTTTAACAATTATTTTCGTGAACAGAAAGTTTCTGGAATTTTCAGCAAGATCAAATAACTATCATCCAAGAAGATCCTATAGGTTAAACTTGGCACAAACACTAATTAAAACATAAAAACACATCTAACCAGAGGCTAGATCAAATATTTATTCCTAAACAGAAGAAAAAAGCAAAAAACTAAAAATAAAATTGGGTTGCCTCCCAACAAGCGCTATCGTTTAACGCCCCTAGCTAGGCATAAAAGCAAGGATAGATCTAGGTATTGCCATCTTGGGTAGGCAATCCATAAGTGGCTCTCATAATAGATTCATAAGGTAATTTTATTTTCTTTCTAGGGAAGTGTTCCATGCCTTTATTTAATGGAAATTGGAACCTAATATTCCTTCCTTCATATCAATAATTGCACCAATCGTTCTAAGGAAAGGTCTACCAAGAATAATGGGACATGAAGGATTGCAATCTATGTCAAGAACAATAAAATCTACGGGCACTAGTTCCTATTTGAAACAATAAGAACATCATTGATTCTTCCCGTAGGTTTCTTAATGGTGGAATCCGCAAGGTGCAAGTTCAAAGAGCAATCATCAAAATCACGGAAACCTAGCAAATCGCACAAAGTCTTTGGAATCGTGGAAACACTAGCACCCAAATCACACAAAGCATAGCATTCATGATCTTTAATTTTAATTTTAATAGTAGGTTCCCACTCATCATAAAGTTTTCTAGGGATAGAAACTTCCAACTCAAGTTTTTCTTCATAAGATTGCATCAAAGCATCAACGATATGTTTGGTAAAAGCTTTATTTTGGCTATAAGCATGAGGAGAATTTAGCACGGATTGCAACAAGGAAATACAATCTATCAAAGAGCAGCTATCATAAATAAATTCCTTGAAATCCAAAATAGTGGGTTCATTAATATCTAATGTTTTGATCTCTTCAATCCCACTTTTATCAATTTTAGCATCAAGATCTAAAAACTCAGCATTTCTAGAAAGCCTTCTAGGTAAAGGTGGATCATATTCAGTCCCATCATTATCAAGATTCATATTTCAAAACAAAGATTTAATAGGAGACACATCAATAACTTTTAGATCTTCATCTTTGTTTTCATAAAAATTAGAAGAACACGCTTTTATAAAGCAATCTTTCTTAGCACGCATCCTAGCGGTTCTTTCTTTACACTCATCAATGGAAATTCTCTTGGCCTTGAGAGACTCATTGATATCATGCTTAGGTGGAATAGATCTAAGTTTCAAAGAATCAACATCAAGAGAAATTCTATCAACGTTCCTAGCCAATTCATCAACTTTAAGCAATTTTTCTTCAAGCAAAGCATTGAAATTCTTTTGCGAATTCATAAATTCCTTAACACTAGTCTCAAATTCAGAAGGCATCTTATTAAAATTTCCATAAGAATTGTTGTAGGAATTACCATAATTATTAGAGGAATTACTAGGATAAGGCCTAGGATTAAAGTTTTCTCTATACGCGTTATTACCAAAATTATTCCTACCAACAAAATTCACATCCAAAAATTCATTATTATTCTCAATAAAAGTAGACAAAGGCATATCATTAGGATCAGAAGAAACACTTTTATTAGCAAATAGTTTCATAAGTTCATCCATCTTTCCACTCAAAACATTAATTTCTTCTATCGCATGCACTTTTTTATTAGTAGATCTTTCAGTGCGCCATTGAGAATAATTAACCATAATATTATCTAGGAGTTTAGTAGCTTCTCCTAAAGTGATTTCCATAAAAGTGCCTCCCGCGGCCGAATCTAAAAGATTTCTAGAAGCAAAATTCAATCCGGCATAGAAATTTTGTATAATCATCCATAAATTCAAACCATGCGTAGGGCAATTATGTATCATTAATTTCATCCTCTCCCAAGCTTGTGCAACATGTTCATGATCAAGTTGCTTAAAATTCATAATATCATTTCTAAGAGAGATGATCTTGGCGGGAGGAAAATACTTAGAGATAAAAGCATCTTTGCACTTATTCCAAGAATCAATACTATTTTTAGGCAAAGACGAAAACCAAGCTTTAGCACGATCTCTAAGCGAAAAAGGAAATAGCTTCAATTTAACAATATCATTGTCAACATCTTTCTTCTTTTGCATATCACACAAATCAACGAAGCTATTTAGATGGGTAGCGGCATCTTCACTAGGAAGGCCGGCGAATTGATCTTTCATGACAAGATTCAACAAAGCAGTATTGATTTCACAAGATTCAGTATCGGTAAGAGGAGCAATCGGAGTGCTAAGGAATCATTGTTGTTGGTATTGGTGAAGTCACACAATTTAGTATTATCTTGAGCCATCGTGACAAGCAAGCAATCCAACACACGAGCAAACAAGAGACGAACAAAAAGAGGCGAACGGAAAAGAGAGGGCGAATAAAACGGCAAGGGTGAAGTGGGGGAGAGGAAAACGAGAGGCAAATGGCAAATAATGTAATGCGGGAGATAAGGGTTTGTGATGGGTACTTGGTATGTTGACTTTTGCGTAGACTCCCCGGCAACGGCGCCAGAAATCCTTCTTGCTACCTCTTGAGCACTGCGTTGGTTTTCCCTTGAAGAGGACAGGGTGATGCAGCAAAGTAGCGTAAGTATTTCCCTCAATTTTTGAGAACCAAGGTATCAATCCAGTAGGAGGCCATGCACGAGTCCCTCGCACCTACACAAACAAATAAATCCTCGCAACCAACGCGATAAGGGGTTGTCAATCCTTACATGGTCACTTACAAGAGTGAGATCAGATAGATATAATAGGATAATATTTTTGGTATTTTTATGATAAAGATGCAAAGTAAAATAAAAAGCAATGGAAATAGCTAAGTGTTGGAAGATTAATATGATGGAAAATAGACCCGGGGGCCATAGGTTTCACTAGTGGCTTCTCTCGAGAGCATAAGTATTTACGGTGGGTGAACAAATTACTGTTGAGCAATTGACAGAATTGAGCATAGTTATGAGAATATCTAGGTATGATCATGTATATAGGCATCACGTCCGAGACAAGTAGACCGACTCCTGCCTGCATCTACTACTATTACTCCACACATCGACCGCTATCCAGCATGTATCTAGAGTATTAAGTTCATAAGAACAGAGTAACGCTTTAAGCAAGATGGCATGATGTAGAGGGATAAACTCATGCAATATGATATAAACCCCATCTTGTTATCCTCCATGGCAACAATACAATACGTGCCTTGCTGCCCCTACTGTCACTGGGAAAGGACACCGCAAGATTGAACCCAAAGCTAAGCACTTCTCCCATTGCAAGAAAGATCAATCTAGTAGGCCAAACCAAACTAATAATTCGAAGAGACTTGCAAAGATAACCAATCATACATAAAAGAATTCAGAAGATTCAAATATTGTTCATAGATAAACTTGATCATAAACCCACAATTCATCGGTCTCAACAAACACACCGCAAAAGAAGATTACATCGAATAGATCTCCATGAGAGAGGGGGAGAACATTGTATTGAGATCCAAAAAGAGAGAAGAAGCCATCTAGCTAATAACTATGGACCCGAAGGTCTGAGGTAAACTACTCACACATCATCGGAGAGGCTATGGTGTTGATGTAGAAGCCCTCCTTGATCGATGCCCCCTCCGGCGGAGCTCCGAAACAGGCCCCAAGATGGGATCTCACGGGTACAGAAGGTTGCGGCGGTGGAATTAGGTTTTTGGCTCCATATCTAGTAGTTTGGGGGTACGTAGGTATATATAGGAGGAAGGAGTACATCGGTGGAGCAATAGGGGGCCCACGAGGGTGGAGGGCGCGCCTGGGGGGGTAGGCGCGCCCCCTACCTCGTGGCCTCCTGGTTGAAGTCTTGACGTAGGGTCCAAGTCCTCTGGATCACGTTCCCGAAGGTTTCATTCCGTTTGGACTCCATTTGATATTCTTTTTCTGCGAAACTCTGAAATAGGCAAAAAACAGCAATTCTGGCTGGGCCTCCGTTTAATAGGTTAGTCCCAAAAAAATATAAAAGTGTATAATAAAGCCCAATAATGTCCAAAACAGAATACAATATAGCATGGAACAATAAAAAATTATAGATACGTTGGAGACGTATCAGGTAGTTACAAAGGTAGGTTTCAGGCTTGTCCAGACCCATGTTGTGAGACATGGTCGAGCAACATGGGATTTGCCCCTCCGTTCAGGAGAGATATACTCTGGGCCCCTCGTGTGATCCGACCAGGATAAGCATGGCCATGCGACAAGGATTATGAGATAATCCGGATAGTGGTCGGCATCACTGGAACGAGAAAGAGGTCGGGCTAGCACAAGGATGACAGACTCGCCTTGAGCCCGACAACATATATCGTGTGGCAAAAGGAATGGAAGTATGATGTACAGTTTCGCCTAACCAGCTTCATAGTCTGCTTGGTGTTCGGTATGCCTTGCTAGAGGCCGCTACCAACCGTGCAGTTCGGAGGTGATCCGAACTGCGACCAAGCCAACTTGAACCTAAGGGGTCACGCGCTTAAGGGAAGGAACCTACGAGGTCGGATCCGAGGACACTAGTCGGATGTGATCCGAGCTGTATTCGGATTGTGGCCGAGTAGACTTATGGGATTTAGGGTTCGTGCGAGGCCCAAGTGTTGAGCCCGCGACGGATGCCTATATATAGTGGAGGTGCGGCACACTCATGGAGCTGATCGCTTCGGCGCTGTCACTAGGGTTTGCATGTGTTGCGAATAGACACCTCCACTTGCCGCCGGTTGTGTGATCGGACCTAGAAGTCCGCCGCACGACGTTCCTCCTGCACGCGCGGATACCGTTAGAGGTGGTGCACCTGCGCCGCTCCGACGAACTTGTACGTGGGACCGGACGATCGACTGTTCGAGGGAGATTGCACGAGGAGGAGACGATCCACGCGGATGCGCTGCCCCAACTCTTCTTCCGCTGCACGTCACTGCGCGTCTAGTGGTAACAAACTGTGATCCATCTCCCGTAGCATGTTCTTGGTTGTTTTGCGCGTAGGAAAATTTTAATTTGTAGTCGACGCACCCTACCGTAGAACCCAACAGTGGTATCAGAGCCTCTGCTATAGGATTTGGTTTCAGATCGTATGCATATTAGATATGTGGAGGCGACAAATGAGATCTGTTGTCGTTGATAAGATCGGCTATGTGCACGGTTGATGAGATCAACTGCACATGGGGATCGATGAGGCTATGTTTTCTGTCAATCAGGATCGATGAGGTCGTAACACGATCTACCCCTACCGGTCGGTTATCCGCCAGCGGGGTTAACAGTGAAACGTAAATACGAATCGGATTCGCGATGATCGATGAGATCGGTCAGATTAGAGAATTCGGCGTGATCGGAGTTCAGATGTGATCTGTGATTTCCGAAAACGTCGGGCGCTGCCCACACCCCGCTGCCCCTGCGAACCCCGCCCGCTAACCGGCTAGCAGGACCGCCGTGTGCGTAGCGCCTTGTATTTCGTACCCGACACACAAACCGGTAGAATGCGATTCTATGCATAACTTTCTTTTGCAGGTTTGATGTGAATAGTATGGCTCATGTGTATGTGATGCATGTGTGTAATTTATACATGGCCTGCGCGTCATGTTAGTCAGCCGGCAGGAGCCAAAGTGCTGTCATTATATTGTATAACGACCTGCGTGTCGACTTGTGACTCTATGTAAAATTCATTACTAGTTGTAGTAGTTGGATAATAGAAATCAGGTTGGTGGCTTGGCGTCCGGGCGTGACAAACAAGATGGAGTTCCTAGATGGTCATCGGAGTCGGAGTCGACCTGGAAGAACGTCCATGAAGGAGCCATACTATTTCACAATATATGTTTATTTGTGATTGTTATGCTTCTTGTTTTCTATGCATGTTAGAATGGTAGAAAGATCCCTCATGAATATCAAGCGAATTGCCATCCCCGATGTTGCACCTTCGCATGTCAAGTACGTCTAGTAGTGGGCTCATAAAATTGAGGTGCTGCTGGGTGTCCTTGAACTGAAGGGTTCGTGTCGGACACGGACATGCACTGCATCCGGTTAACTTGACAAGGCTATCAAAACGGTTTTGGGCCTTGTGGCAAAGAAGGTTTGGGGCCGGGGTATGAGATACCTTCCCAACCGACAGGAGTCGTATAGAGATACGATTAGCAAGTAGTTGCTTACCGGATAGGCATGTTGTCTAGCAGTGATGCTAAAGCTCACTAGTCGCATGTGCTAGTCGGATCCTGAATCACTGAGAGTTTGCGGAGGGATGCCAACTTCAGTGGGAGTATTTCTGTTTAGGCTTGAATTACTCTACGTAAACACATTGCTTAGTGATTGCATATTTTCTATTGTAGATCAATGGCACCACCTGCTCAACCCAACTTTGCATTGAAATCAATTCTGGAAAAGGATAAACTGAATGGAACAAACTTTACCACCTGATATAGAAATCTGAGAATTGTTCTCAAGCATGATAAAAAGGAACATGTTCTAGAGGATCCACTTCCAGAGGAACCTGCCGATAATGCTAGTGCCACAGCTAAGAATGCCTACCAAAAACTCATTGATGAATCAACGGAGATCAGCTGTCTAATGCTGGCTTGTATGGAGCCCGATTTGCAACATCATTTCGAAAATGTTGAGGCTTACGATATGATCGAGAGTCTCAAGAGCATGTTTCAGACATAGGCTAGGACCGAAAGGTTCAACGTCTGGTGATCCTTGATGGATTGCAAGCTGAAGGAAGGTGATCCACTGAGCCCACATGTGATCAAGATGATCGGATATGTGCAAGCTTTGGATCGGTTGGGCTTCCCGCTCTTGGATGAGCTCGCTACTGATGCAGTTCTGGGTTCTCTTCCGCCCAGCTATGGGACGTTCATCTTGAACTATCATATGCATGGCATGGATAAGAAGCTCACTGAATTGCATGTGATGCTCAAAGTGGCAAAGCGAGATATTTAGAAAGGCACGCATCAAGTGTTGATGGTGTAGAAATCGGCTAAGTTCAAGAAGAGTTGGTCTAAGAAGAAGGCTAAGGCAAAGGGCACGGAGACGGTAACCTCCGCCGCTGCGCCAAAGTCTGGACCGGACTCGAAGACCATTTGCTACCATTGCAAGGAAACTGGTCATTGGAAGAGGAACTGTAGCAAGTGGCTTGCAGAGCATGGCAAGAAGGCCGGAAATGCTTCTTCAGGCAAAGGTACACTTGTTGCATATGTTATAGACATTTACCTTGCTCACATACCTAGTAGCTCTTGGGTATTTGATACTGGATCGGTTGTTCATGTTTGCAACTCGATGCAGGGGCTGGTAAGAACTAGGCGTGTGGCACAAGGGGAGATTGAGATCAGGGTCGGCAACAAAGCAAGAGTTGCTGCATTGGACGTCGGCACGATGCAGCTCCAGCTTCCTTCTGGATTTATTTTGGAATTGAATAATTGTTATTACATTCCTGCACTTAGTCGGAACATTATTTCTGCCTCATGTTTGATGAGTCAGGGTTATGAATTCAATTTAAAGGACAATGGTTGTTCGTTTTATTTGAATGGTATGTTCCACGGCTATGCACCCATTGTTGATGGGCTATTTATATTGAATCTAGAACAGGAACCAGTCTATAACCTGAATGTCAAGAGGCATAAGCCTAATGAGATAAATCGGACATACTTCTGGCATTGCCGGCTTGGACACATTAGTCTGAAACGCATGAAGAAGCTCCATGATGATGGGCTCCTAACTTCGTACGACTTCGGGTCGTTTGAGACATGTGAATCATGCTTGCTCGGCAAGATGACTAAGTCTCCTTTCGCAAAGAGTTGCGAGAGGGCATCCGAGCTGTTGGAACTTATACATAGTGATGTGTGTCGTCCAATGAGCACAACTGCCAGAGGTGGCTATCAGTACTTCGTGACTTTTACCGACGACTTGAGTAGATATGGATATATCTATTTGATGAGGCACAAGTCGGAAACTTTTGAAAAGTTCAAAGAGTTTCAGACGAGGTTGAGAATCAGCTCGGCAAGACTATTAAACTTCTACGATCAGATCGTGGAGGTGAGTACATGAGCCAGGAGTTTGATGGTCATCTGAAAAGCCGAGGTATAGTACCTCAGCTCACACCTCCGGGTACGCCACAGAGAAACGGCGTGTCGGAACAGAGGAATCATACCTTGTTGGACATGGTCCGGTCAATGATGAGCAAATCGGATTTACCCTTGTCATTTTGGGGATACGCTCTAGAAACTGCAGCTTTCACACTTAACAGGGTACCATCAAAATCCGTAGACAAGACACCATATGATATGTGGACCGGAAAGAGTCCCAGTTTGTCTTTTCTAAAGATTTGGGGTTGTGAAGCATTTGTCAAGCGACTTATGTCAGACAAGCTTACACCCAAGTCGGATAAATGCATATTCGTGGGATATCCGAGGGAAACCTTGGGATATAGCTTGTACAACCGGGAAGAGAACAAAGTGTTTGTTGCTCGGAACGGGGTTTTCCTTGAGAAAGAGTTTCTCAGTCGGGAGGCCAGTGGAGGACAGTTCGACTCGAAGAAATTCAAGGAGCACTCGGGGACGGCTCGACTGGTGATGAGATCATACCGGAGTCAGACAAGGAACCCGTAGTGGAAGCAGCACCAGAACCACAGAGGTCGGAAAGATTGCGCAGAGTGCGTGATGTATTGTTGCTAGAAAGCAACAAGCCGGCCACGTATGCGGAAGCGATGGTGAGCCCAGATTCCGAGGCATGGCTGGAGGCCATGAGATCCGAGTTAAAGTCCATGGATGAGAATCAAGTCTGGGACTTGGTTGATCCGTCGCCTGGCGTAACGGCCATTGGTTGCAAATGGGTCTTTAAGAAGAAAACCAATGTGGATGGAAATGTTCAGATCCACAAAGCTCGGCTTGTCGCTAAGGGTTATGGACAAGTTCAAGGAATTGACTACGATGAGACTTACTCGCCGGTAGCGATGCTAAAGTCGGTAAGGATTGTACTAGCTATAGCTGCATATTTCAATTACGAGATATGGTAGATGGATGTCAAGACGGCTTTCCTTCACAGAAATTTAACCGAGGACGTGTATATGATACAGCCCGAGGGTTTTGTCGATCCGACTAGCACTAGTAAGGTATGCAAGCTCAAGAGATCCATTTATGGGTTGAGGCAAGCATCTCGGAGTTGGAACATTCGTTTTGATGAGGTCATCACTGGTTTCGGGTTCATCAAAAGCGAAGAGGACTCTTGTTTATACAAGAAGTTAAGTGGGAGCTCAATAGTGTTTTTGATCTTGTATGTGGATGACATACTACTGATCAGAAATGATGTTCCGATGCTGAACTCGGTCAAGGAGTCATTGAATGGCAAGTTTTCGATGAAGGACCTTGGTGAGGCAATGTACATTTTAGGCATTAAGATCTATAGAGATAGATCAAGGAGGCTGCTCGGCTTAAGCCAGAGCACGTACATAGATAAAGTGTTGAAGCGGTTCAACATGAGTGAGGCAAAGAAAGGGTTCTTGCCACTCTCAGATGGTATAAGGCTAAGCGAGACTCAGAGTCCTTCGACATCTGATGAGCGAAGCAGGATGAGTAGGATTCCGTATGCCTCGGCAATTGGATCCATCATGTATGCCATGATATGTACAAGGCCTGATGTTGCTTTTGCAATAAGCCTAACAAGCAGATACCAAGCCAACCCAGGAGAGAGTCACTGGGCAGCGGTAAAGACTATTTTGAAGTACCTGAAAAGGACTAAAGAGATGTTCCTAGTTTATGGTGGTGAGGAAGAGCTCGTCGTAAGGGGTTACGCCGATGCTAGTTTCCAAACCGACAGAGATGATTGTCGATCACAGTCCGCATTCGTGTATGTCATGAACAGAGGAGCAGTGAGCTGGATGAGTTCCAAGCAAGATACGGTGGCCGATTCTACCACAGAAGCTGAATACATTGCGGCTTGTGAAGCTGCGAAGGAAGGTGTTTGGATCCGGAACTTTTTGGATGATCTTGGTATTTTCCCAGCCTCGGTAAAACCGTTGTACTTTTGTTGTGATAATTCTGGTGCCATCGCACAAGCCAAGGAGCCGAGGAATCACCACAAGGTCAGACACATAGATCGGAAATATCACCTGATACGAAAGATCGTGAAGAATGGTGATGTAGAGTTATGCAAAATTCACACGGATGCAAATGTTGCAGATCCGTTGACTAAGCCGCTTCCACAACCCAGGCATGAGGGGCACGTTAGAGCTATGGGCATTCGATGTCTATTTGATTGACTCTAGTGCAAGTGGGAGACTGTTGGAGATATGCCCTAGAGGCAATCATGTATGATGATATTTCCTATGTGTTTATGAATAAAGATAGTCCTTGGACATTATCAATGATGTGTATCAGCAAGTACGTGACTTGTTTGTGGGACTATGCATTGTATGATGACTGTCCTAAAAGGTCCCTAGTCGAAAGGGCTGTGTGGACGCGCAGCCGACTAGACTAGCATATGACACGGTCGATGGCTTGGTCTCACTAGCCATGGAGCATTGTATGCTAACCGGATAATATGGACTTGGAAAGGTCTGGTCGGATTCGACGTAGTCGGATCCGAGTCGAGATAAGGTCCGAGTCGGACAGACCCTACTATGAGACGCAGCGATATGTCATCTGTGAGTCTCTAGTACAACATACATTCTATGTCCTAAGACCTGAGCTGACACATGTACTCGGGATGGTGACAGACTTGCTTTGGTCCAACCAAACGCTACTCTGTGACTGGGTAGTTACAAAGGTAGGTTTCAGGCTTGTCCAGACCCATGATGCGAGACATGGTCGAGCAAGATGGGATTTGCCCCTCCGATCAGGAGAGATATACTCTGGGCCCCTCGTGTGATCCGACCAGGATAAGCATGGCCATGCGACAAGGATTATGAGATAATCCGGATAGTGGTCGGCATCACTGGAACGAGAAAGAGGTCGGGCTAGCACAAGGATGACAGACTCGCCTTGAGCCCGACAACATATATCGTGTGGCAAAAGGAATGGAAGTATGATGTACAGGTTCGCCTAACCAGCTTCATAGTCTGCTTGGTGTTTGGCATGCCTTGCTAGAGGCCGCTACCAACCGTGCAGTTCGGAGGTGATCCGAACTGCGACCAAGCCGACTTGAACCTAAGGGGTCACGCGCTTAAGGGAAGGAACCTACGAGGTCGGATCCGAGGACACTAGTCGGATGTGATCCGAGCTGTATTCGGATTGTGGCCGAGTAGACTTATGGGCTTTAGGGTTCGTGTGAGGCCCAAATGTTGAGCCCGCGACGGATGCCTATATATAGTGGAGGTGCGGCACACTCATGGAGCTGACCGCTTCGGCGCTGTCACTAGGGTTTGCATGTGTTGCGAATAGACACCTCCACTCGCTGCGGGTTGTGTGACCGGACCTAGTAGTCCGCCGCACGATGTTCCTCCTGCACGCGCGGATACCATTAGAGGTGGTGCACCTGCACCGCTTCGGCGAACTTGTACGTGGGATCGGACGACCGACTGTTCGAGGGAGATCGCACGAGGAGGAGACGATCCACGCGGACGCGCTGCCCCAACTCTTCTTCCGCTGCACGGCACTGCGCGTCTAGTGGTAACGAACTGTGATCCATCTCCCGTAGCATGTTCTTGGTTGTTCTGCGCATTGGAAAATTTTAATTTGCAGTCGACGCACCCTACCGTAGAACCCAACAACCAGGTGTGAAGCATGCCAATTCCACTCGAAGAAGCTTCATCAACCAGCTCAAGCCCTTCAAACAATTCCTCTCTCCTGGCCATTTTCGGTCTGGGGACTCGACATACTGGGCCCTTTCCCCCGCGCTGTCGGGGGCTTTGAGTACTTGTACGTTGCAATCGAAAAGTTCACAAAGTGGCCGGAGGTGGAGGCAGTGAGAAAGGTGACAACACAGTCAGCCGTCAAGTTCTTCAAGGGGCTAGTCTGCCGTTTTGGTGTGCCCAACAGGGTCATCACCAACAACGGCACGCAGTTCACAAGCCACACCTTCATGCAGTACATCCAAGACCTCGGCAGTAAGGTCTGTTTTGCCTCCGTGGCACACCTACGGAGCAACGGCCAGGCGGAGAGGGCAAATGCTGAAGTACTGCGAGGCCTGAGAACAAAGACTTTTGACAAGCTGGACAACAGCGGAAGGTGCTGGATTGATGAGTTGCCGACGGTTCTTTGGTCGATCAGAACGACGCCAAATCGAGCCACCGGCCAGACACCCTTTGCCCTGGTATACGGGGCAGAAGCAGTTCTCCCCACGGAACTCACATACGGGTCACCTCGAGTGCTCGCTTTTGACGAGCTTGAGCAAGAGCAATTGCGGCAAGATGACGCAACGCTCCTTGAGGAAGATCGTCTTCGGGCGGCTGTGAGAGCAGCGCGCTACCAGCAAGCCTTGCGCCGCTACCATAGCCGCAGGGTTCATGCCCGAAGCTTTGAGGAAGGCGTCCTTGTTCTTCGGCGCATTCAACCGGCCAAGAATTCCAACAAGTTGACGCCGAAGTGGGAAGGCCCTTATCGGGTAATACGAGTCACCAGGCCCGGCGCAGTCTACCCGAAGACCGAAGATGTTGTTCCAGTGATTAACTCCTGGAACATTGAACATCTTCGCAAGTTTTACCCATAAGGCGCGGTTGCCGGGCCCCCCGGCAAGCCACCTTTTGTACAAGCCTTGCCGACAAGGCATGTAACCCTCTATACAAAGCCAGGCGCAGACCCTGAGCATAAATAAATGAAGCGCTGGCGCCCTAAGTTTTAGCATGCATGCTAGGTTAAGTCTCTCCCTCGGTTAGGGTCGATAGTGCTTAGCACCAACTAACCCCTAGCATAGAGGTCGAGTGTGCGTTCCTCTGTTCCTTTCCATCCTCTTTGGTTCGCATGGTACTTGGACGTTTCTGCTGAGCTGTTTGGAAGAAAGAGAACGAGCCGACACTCCAGCCTCGACAAGCCAAGGTTGCCGGGGGCTGCAGATACAATAATCAAATCACGGCAAGCCAAGGCTGCCGGGGGTTGCAGATTCAGATAAGTCTTTCGTCCTCTGTTGTGCATTTCTGTATGAAGATTGGGGCGTATGAAACCTCGTTTTGCTCCTAGACCACCGTGCTCCCTCTTTTTCCTGTACCCAAGTCCCTGGGTCAGAACCGGGTCGTAGCCGCGGTGGCGAGGAAATGAACAAGGGGCCTAACTCTACTTCGCCCCTGCCTCCGCCAAGAGTGTGAGAATGGTCGGCTGAAGCAAGGGGACGGCAAGGCCTATTGCCGGGAATCAATGTTTATCTTAAAAATAACAAGGATTCATTCCTTGGCATGGGCCTCGCTCACGCACAAAGAACCCGCCAAGCACCCCATTTCATTAAAAACGTCCCATACAGGTACAGTTCATACGGGATGAAAAACATGAGCAAGGGGATTACAAATTTTAAATCTAATAAGTGCCCGCGGGCTTACAAACTAGAAAGAGATAAGATGCCCGTAATCCCTTTCTTGTCCCTCTCCTCAGAAGGTGGAACAAAATAGCGGGAGGGCAAAAAGAGCGCCTAGGCGAGGTGCGAGGAGCAGAAGGCACCAAGAGAACGTCCCGGTGCCGGGAGGGGAGCTGGAAGATGAGGCAGCGGGCCGACAATACGCGACAAAGGCGTCGACGCCCGCGTACTCCGACTTGACGGCCGCCGCCCGCCTTCTTCGCCTTCTCCAACCCTCCTACGCCAGCCGCCCAAGGAGGCGACAGGGAATGCGCCGATGGAGAGCTTGACGAGGAAGGCCCTTGGCAGGGCACGTGGCCGAGGGAGGGGCGACGTGGTCAGTCGGAGTCGAGGTCGGTGTCCCGCTGCTCGACGCCCTCGTCGTCGCTGTCGATGTGCTCCTCATCACTCCCGCTTGAGGAAGAATCTCCATCATCGGAGGAGCTCTCCACGCAGCACTTCAGGCGAGTTCCGAGATCTCCAAAGACCTTGACGGAGAGCAGGCCGCCCTCCATTAACTTGAAGTAGAGGACGAGCCCCGCCGTCAGGCTGTGGACACGAGCGAACGTCTTCCATCCGCGACGGAGGTACATGACGTGAGGAGCGGGGAAGTCGACGTCGACCCGTGTGCCGCCATTCCCGCAGCCCCTCATGTGCAACCTGAGGGTCTGGGGCGGATCGAGCTCCATCTCCCAAGCAAATGGGGTAGGGAGACGAAGACGACGACGCGGTGGCCGGCGCAGCCTGAAGAAGAACTCGCGGGGCTGGTCCCCGACATGGCCCTCCATCGGAGGAGGCACCGCCGGCGGAGGCAAGGCCGGTGCGCCGCCCCGCCCCCTCTTCCCCGAGAGCCACGGCGGCCTCGGCCTCGCCCCCTTCCCCTTCCTCTCATGGCCGGCTCCGACGCCGCGGGTTCTTGGGGAGGAGGGACGCGTTGTTGAGCCGCGACCCTCGCCACCACCGTTGAAGGGCCTGCGCCCCCTCTCGCCATGGAAGATGGAAGAAAGGAATGGAAGTGGAAGGAGATGGATGCTGGAAGAATGCAGAATGACATCCCCCTCCCCCCTTATAAAGGGGCAGGGTCGGGGCTCAGCCGCCCCGCTCAGCCAATCCAACCATCGGGGGCGCAGGGAATCGGGACCGACCCGCTGCTCCAATCAGCGACGGCCCGGTTTCCCGCCTCCACCGCCTGCCACCTGCATGGGGGACACGTGGCGGGCGAGCAGGATCGAGGGGACGGGTGAGGCAACCGTTCCCCACCCCGTGATCGTGGGGCGCGGACGCCTTGAAGACCACGACCCGAGTCCACTCAGTAAATGAGCCGCGCCTCTGCGCCTCCCTCTTTTTATGGGGAAGGCACGAGCCGCCTCTTTACCATGATGTGACGCATGCATGCGGGAACCGCCCCACGCATGACCCCCACGTCACGCACGACCCTCCACGACGTGCGTTCAACGCAGGTCGTGGGGAAGCGCAGCAGACGAAAAGTTACCGCAGTAAAATCCGCCCCGCCTGCCCGCGCACCGTTCTGGGCCTGGCCCAACAACGTGTCACGCTTATATGTGGCCCAGGCCCGGGGGCTCCTGTCGGTGTACAAAAGTAGGGGCACTCCTTTTTTACCCCTTTACTTGTGCACGGGCAGTCGGAGCCGCGCCCACGACCACACTAAGAAGGGCAGAGGAGTGAAACCGAAGCACAAGACAAACAAGGCAACGCCAAGACCAAAGACACAAAGAGCAAAGGGGCAAGGTGGACTCCCCCGGCAAGACCTTTGCCGGGGCGATCTCCGCGGCCCCGGCAAGAGCCTTGCCGGGGCAACTTGTCCAACACCAGCAGGGCGAGCCACCCTTGAGCCCAGGAGTTCCAAACACCGCCAACAACTACATTGGAACCAAGGCTCGGGAGGCGCCTCTGTGGTGGCATGCAGATCTTCGTCAAGATCATGAACACACAGGATCAGATGAGGATCAGAAGACGACGGTCCTCGGCGGGATCCTAGCCGAGGAAATCCACGAGACCCCCGGCAAGACGCTTGCCGGGGAAGACAGCAATGCCGCGGCAAGACCCTTGCCGGGGCCCCGGCAAGGCCCTTGCCAAAGACGCTTACAGGGCCGCGGCCAGGGCCGCGCCTGCCAAGGCTCCACCGCCGTCCCCATGCAGCTGCCAGCTCAACCAGCTGAGCAGGCACCTGCGTGGCGACGGGCGGCCTCCACGACCGACTCAACAAGAACCTGCATGGTGGCATGCAAGTCTTCGTGAAGGCTCCACCATCGCGCCAGCCCAGCAGCCAGCCAATGTGGCGCTACAACGCCTCGTCAGCTCGGACGCGTGTCGAAGCCAGGGGAGGCGGCGACAGCTGGGACGTGCTTCCTTGTCGTCCCCGATAAAGCGAGAGGGGCACGTCGACAGCGCATTAAATGCGTTTGTCCGACGGGGCCAGAGGATAGACTCATCCACTGTAGACCTTTCCACCTCCTGTGTGCCATTGTGGCAACCCCTTTTTCCTATAAAAGGAGGCCCGAGGCGACCAGGAGGAGGATTCGGATCTTTTGGGCAAATCACACCCCGTAGCTAGCTCAAGAACACAAGAACACTCAATACATCCACCAAAGCAGGACTAGGGTTTTACGCATACTCGCGGCCCGAACCTGGGTAAACGATCCGTGTGCTTCTTGTCAGACCCGCTCTTTCCACAACCCCGCGCCCGCCAACCGTAGAAGGGATCCCAGTGATCCCATAGGTGTCGTTCCCACCGACAATTTTTTTTCATTTTTTATAAATTCAAATTTAAAAAAATACTGGAAATTTTATGATTTTCCAAATATAGTTTGAATTCATGATAATTTTATGATATCGCGAAAATTATGCGAACAGTTTTTTAAATACTGGACATTTTATGATTTGCTAAACATTTTATCAATTCATGAACATTTATGATTTCTCAAATAAAGTTCAAAACTGACAACTTTTGGAAATCCTGAATTAATTTGAAGAAGGAAAAACAGAAACAGGAAAAGAAAAAAGGGCGACATGGCCCGACCCATGAACACGTGCGGGGTGGAGGAGGCACGCTCGCTGTTAAGAGAGAAAAGTAGAGGAAAAAGGGTAGTGCCTGTAATTCCATCTATTAACCACCAAATACTAACCAATGGGAACCCGTGGAATTTAGAAAGAAGATTAAACCTGAAGAAATATTGAGCGGTCCTTCTTGCATCGTGGCATTGGGCTAGAGTACCACTGCCATGGCGCCATCCCACATCACAGCTTCACCAAGGCAAGGAGCTGGCTTGAATCAACTTTGTCATTGCCTCTGGATCACTGTTTCCCTTCAGGACTGGCATGCAGAAGCTGGCGAGGCCTTAATAGCAATCTTGCAGTCAGATTTGTACCCGTCCGGAGGAGGATACATGGATGTGTTCCGGCCGTGAATGTGCCCATGATCTCGACCGGTGTAGCGCCAGGGAAGTGGCCGACGTCAAGGTGCAGGAGGAAGAGCCAGTGCAGGAAGGGTCGCCGTCTTGCGCGGGTCAAGGCGCTCGAGGATTCCACGAAGGGGGTTGTCGGGGAGTGCCGTCGCTTCTTCCATTTGTTGGAATTCCTCATCGTCCCTAGAACACCTCCGCTGTACGCGATGTCCTCGTCCCCGTTCACCTGCGTGCTCGGCTCCAACGGCGGCTGGCGAGGTGGCTACGGGGCTCAGCCGCTTAGGGGGCATGGCGAGGCGTCTAGGACGGCTAGCTAGCTCGTAAAGATCGGGGATTTGGTCTCCGGCAGCGGCTGGCAAGCTCGCCAGGGCCACGAAGGCGGCCAGCCCCATCAGCACAAGATCCACGACGGCTCGGAGATGGTGGTGATGGAAATATGCTATAGAGGCAATAATAAAATGGTTATTATTATATTTCCTTAATCATAATAAAGGTTTATTATTCATGCTAAATTGTATTGACCGAAAACTTAAATATATGTGTGGATACATAAATAAATACCGTGTCCCTAGTGAGCCTTTACTAGACTAGCTCGTTGATCAAAGATGGTTAAGGTTTCCTAACCATAGACATGAGTTGTCATTTGATAACGGGATCACATCATTATGAGAATGATGTGATGGACAAGACCCAACCGTTAGCATAGCATATGATCGTTCAGTTTATTGCTAGTGCTTTCTTAATGTCAAATACATGTTCCTTCGACCATGAGATCATGCAACTCCCAGATACCGGAGGAATACCTTGTGTGCTATCAAACATCACAATGTAACTAGGTGATCATAAAGATTCTCTACAGGTATCTCCGAAGGTGTCTATTGAGTTGGTGTGAATCAAGATTGGGATTTCTCACTCCGTGTATCGGAGAGGTATCTCTGGGCCCTCTCGGTAATACACTTCACAAGAAGCTTGCAAGCAAAGTGACTAAGGAGTTAGTTGCAAGATGATGTATTATGGAATGAGTAAAGAGACTTGACGGTAACGAGATTGAACTAGGTATAGAGATACCGACGATCGAATCTCGGGCAAGAACATACCGACAGACAAAAGGAACTATGTATGTTGTCATAAAGGTTCAGCCGATAAAAGATCTTTGTGGAATATGTAGGAATCAATATGGGCATCCAGGTACCGTTATTGGTTATTGATCAGAGGGGTGTCTCGGTCATGACTACATAATTCCCAAACTTGTAGGGTCGCACGCTTAACGTTCGTTGACGCTAGAGTAGTATTGGGATATTTGATGAGTGGTAACCAACTGTTGTCCGGAGTCCCGGATGAGATCCCGGACGTCATGAGGAGTGTCGGAATGGTCTAGAGGTAAAGATTTATATATGGTAAGTCATATTTTGGGTTCCGGAAAAAGGGCTAGTATGGGCTGAGGGGAGGCGCACTGGCCTTATTGGGCTAGGCGCACCAAGTCCTTAAAAGCCCATGTGGCTAGGGAAGGCAAAAAAAGGAAGGAGTCCTAGTAGGAATAGGATTGGACTTGGAGTCCAAGTCCTCTCCCCTTAGCTGCGCCCTAGGGCTTGGAGGGGATGTTTCCCATGTCCCTCCACCTATATATAGAGGGGAGGTGGCGCCCCAAGAGGATACACCAAGCCCATGGTGCCCCTCACTCTCCCGTTACTCAGTAGTTCCACCGCCTCGTCCCGGCGACGCTTAGCGAAGCGCTGTCGGTTCTCCACCACCACTATCACCACCACGCCATCGTGTTGGTTGTGATCCCAACTACTTCTCCTCTCCCGCTTGCTGGATCAATAAGGAGGAGACGTCATCGAGCCGCACGTGTGCTAAACTCGGAGGTGCCGTCCGTTCGGCACTAGATCGGTTGGATTGTGATCGGATCGCGAAGAGTACGACTACATCAACCGCGTGATAAATGCTTCCGCCTAGCGATCTACAAGGGTACGTAGATGCTCTTCCCCTCTCGTAGCTATGCATCTCCATGGATAGATCTTGCGTGTGCGTAGAAATTTTTTGTTTTCCATGCAACATTCCCCTACAGTGGCATCATGAGCCAGGTCTATGCATAGATGATATGCATGAGTAGAACACAAATGAGTTGTGGGCGGTGATGTTCATACTGCTTACCACCAACGTCTTATTTTGATTCTGCGGCATTGTGGGATGAAGCGGCCCGGACCAACCTTACATGAAGACATACATGAGACCGGTTCCACCGACTGACATGCAACTTGTTTTGCATAAAGGTGGCTGGCGGGTGTCTGTTTCTCCTACTTTAGTTGAATCAAATTTAACTACGGCCGGTCCTTGAAGAAGGTTAAAACAGCAAACTTGATAATCACCGTTGTAGTTTTGCGTAGGTAAGAATGGTTCTTGCTAGTTGCCCGTAGCAGCCACGTAAAACTTGCAACAACAAAGTAGAGGACGTCTAACTTGTTTTTGCAGGGTATGTTGTGATGTGATATGGTCAGGACGTGATGTGATATATGTTGTTGTATGACATGATCATGCTTTGTAATATCGACAACCGGCAGGAGTCTTAGGGTTGTCTTTTAATTATTGTATGACCTACTTGTCAATCATTAAGCGCCATGTAATTGATTTACTTTATCGCTATGCGTTAGCAATAGTTGTAGTAGTAATAGTTGGCGAGACGACCCTGACGCAACGATGGAGATCAAGGTGTCGAGCCGGTTATGATGGAGATCATGCCGATGCTTTGGAGATGGAGATCAAAAGCACAAGATGGCGATGGTCATATCATGTCACATATTTTGATTGCATGTGATGTTTATCCTTTATGCATCTTATTTTGCTTAGAAGGATAGCCCAATAGGTTGAACAATAAATTAAAAAAAAGTAAACAAATTCAAACAATCCTTGATTGATTCTGCAAAAAAATATTAATGTTTTTCTACACGCATGCAAATTTTCGCGATGGAGTCACATTTGTGGAGGTGTGGACAAAAAAATCGATGCCCCAAAATGCTCATGTACTATATTTGCACGAAAACATATAGAAACTTTGCACGCATGAAGGAAAAACATCAATTTCTTGCCGAAAATCGATACTCCAAAATGCTCATGAAAATTTTCATGCATGTAGAAAAAGCATCAATTTCTGGCCGAATTTTTTGTTTTTTAACTATATTTTTGGATTTTAGTATATACAAATAGAAACGTCGGCAAAAAAAGATATGTGGGCTCAACCAATAAAAGACATGAAAGTAAGAAGGGCCAACTGAAAAAAACTGTCTCACATGAGCCAACAATTACATACCTAAGCTTTTATGTGGGAAAGACGAGTCGGGCCCTAAGGCTTCGCCCCTGGGTTCAATCTAATTTTTTCTATGGTCTATTAATGTACGTATCCAATGTCTTACGTACTATGATATATAGGCGGTGCATATTTACAAAGTGTGATGCAATATTGTAGCCATTTGCTGTTAATGTTGTAGCCTGTAGATAAAAAACGACCCTAAATATGATCTAACTTATGAAAAAAGTGTCATGCTACTTTATACAAAAACCATCTCTCTAATTTTATAAATATACAGATGACGGATTGAAAAATAGTTGTATGAACTATAAAAGTAAAAAAATACCATGCTAAAAATTTAAAAATACGATCATCTAAACAAAAAGTGCCATATGAACATAAAAGAAAAAAGTGACATATCTTAATAAACCAAAAAAATGCCATCTCTTGATAAAAAATGCCATCTCCGAATAATAAAAATTCCATCTCTTAATATAAAAATGTCATCTCTTAAATAGTAAAAAATGCCATCTCTTAATATAATAAAAAATGCCATCTCTTAATAGAAAAGCTGTCGTCTCCTATACTGTAATAAATAAAAATTAAAAATTAAAAAGTGGTAGAGTGGGATTTGAACCCAAGTGTACCAGGTGGAGGGACGTGTTGCTAGCTAGTGGGCTGGCTTCTATGTCTCGAAAATTAGTTCGTCGGATTGTTTCTTGCAGTGAACCAGTTTGAAAATTCAACATGGCTTGGATCCTGGGTCAGGATTTGTGCAAACGAATCGAGGGTCACTGCGAAAACTCTCATAGCTGACGGTCGCTAGCTAACATTTCCAATAATTAATGTAATGTTGTCCCCTATAAATATGCAAGTAATGTACACATTCATTTTTTGATGCAGTAGCATATCTTCAAGATATATGTAATTAATGTAATGGTGTAGCCCGTAGATATGCAATTAATTTACACATTCATTTTTTTGATGCAGTACAATACCTTCAAGATATATATAATTAGTGTAATGTTGTAGCATGTACATGTGCAATTAATGTACACGTTCATTCTTCGATGCAGTACCATATCTTCATATCTTCAAGATTTATATAATTAATGTCATATTGTAGCATGTAGATGTGCATCTAATGCATATATTCATTTTTTATGCAGTACCATATCTTCGAGATATATCATATATAGTACTTCCTCCGTTCGGAATTACTTGTCGTAGAAATGGATGTATCTAGACATTTTTTAGTTCTAGATAAATCTATTTCCGCGACAAGTAATTCGGAACGGAGGGAGTACAACTAATGTATGTATAAGACTAGCCACAGTGGGTAGTAACTCAGACTAGTAACATGCATATGTTACTAGTCTATGTTACTACCTCTACAATGGGGAGTAACATTTGTGTGGTGTCATGCAACACTTCATTTATTAGGTTATAGACTCATCTTGCCTTGGTGTGTGTGATGTTACTCATAGTACTAGTAACTAGCTATGTTACTACATGCCTCTCTTTCTTCATTAATTGCTTGACATATCATCTATTTTATCTAGATATGTGTGATGTTACCACCTATGTTACTCCCACTGTGAGTAGTCTAACATGTCGATGTGAATTTACTGTACACACTCATTGTTTGATGTTATTTCTTATCTTCAAGGTATAGCCTGTAGATATAGAGTTAATGTGCACATTTATTGTTTGATACAAAATCCTATCTTCAAGATATAGAACTAATGTATGATGCTGCCTCTAGAGTGCAATTAATGTACATATTAATTGTTTGACATGGTGCCATATCTTCAAGATATACAACTGATGCATGCGCCCATATCATCATCTCAAACAAGGCTATATAAATCAAGCCATAGCTAACGAAGTCATGTATCCCACACATTCACAGAAAAGCCACACAAACAATTATAACATCAAAGGGATAGAGAAGGCTCTAGTGTAGCAGATACAAAAGACATAGCCATGGCGAAACTAATGTGCTTATGTTTCATCATCCTCACTATTGTGGTAGCCGTGTCGGCTGACGAATGTGAGGGTGACCGACAGGCCATGATCAAGGAGTGTGCTAAGTATCAACAATGGCCAGCAAACCCGAAGCTAGATCCATCGGACGCATGCTGCGCCGTGTGGCAGAAGGCAAACATCCCATGCCTTTGCGCTGGTGTTACCAAGGAGAAAGAGAAGATATATTGTATGGAGAAGGTTGCCTACGTTGCCAATTTCTGCAAGAAGCCGTTCCCACATGGCTACAAGTGCGGAAGTAAGTGAAATATATTAAGGGAGTTATGATGATCGGTATTGCAAACATGCGGTTTTGATATTTGTTATTCTTCGGATTCACACGATGTCGGGTGGTAGGTGCGACATATGCCAATGGGTGGCTTATCATTGTGGGAGCCAGTAAGACATCGCCGGTGCCTGGAAACGGGATAAGGCGAAGACATGCACGCCGGCGAATCTTACCCAGGTTCGGGGCTCTCTGTGGAGATAACACCCCTAGTCCTGCTCTGCGGGGTCTCCGCATGATCACTAGATCAACACAAGTGGCTACAAGTGGCTCCTTGAGCTGTTTTGCTAGAGGAGGAAGAAGGGCAAGGCTAGCTCTCCTCTTCTCTCTACGTGGTGTCTGAAACTCTAAGAGATCAACCCTTTGCATGGGTGCCCTGGGGGGTTTATATAGGCCTACCCCCCAGGGATACAATGGTAATCCGGCTGGATGCGGGTCCAGGCCGTCAGTGTCTGTATCCGCCGGCTTCTCCGCCGGCCGTTGGAGACCGCCGACTGGTGGGTCCCGCCGGCTGCTGGTTACTGTAGCCTCGCCCCTGATGACGAGGGCTTTGCTGAGGTAAGCATGGCTACGGTGCCGCCGTCCGGCGAACTCTCACTGTAGCCTTACCTCGTCTTGTCTTCTTAATGATGCACATACTTCGAGGGAGTGAGGTAGCCGGCTATTGGGAGCCGGCTACACCCTAGGCCGACTATAAGGGGGCTTGACCGCCTTCGAGCGTCTCTCTGGCTGTAGGGGCTCGCCGCCCGCGGGCCGTACTGACAACCCGTTGTGGGTGGCGTCATGGTCAACATGGCTACAGTGCCGCGCCGGACGGGGGATGGCCGACCCGTACGGCGCACTGTGGCCATGCGTGCTCCGGGATTCGGGGGTGGCAGACTTTACTGTAGCCACGCCCGGTCTTGTCAGCGTTATGTGGGTGCTGTCCTGGAGGGTGCAATCTTGGCCGCTTGCTCGAAGTCGGTCTTCTTGTGGACGGCTTCTTGGAGT
Organism: Triticum aestivum; assembly: GCF_018294505.1. Taxonomy (NCBI): domain Eukaryota; kingdom Viridiplantae; phylum Streptophyta; class Magnoliopsida; order Poales; family Poaceae; genus Triticum; species Triticum aestivum. Next base: position 47,378,704 of record NC_057796.1, read on the forward strand.
CGGCCTTCTTGTGGCTGGCTTCTTGGAGTCGGCCTTCTTGCCGGCTTCTTGGAGTCGGCCTTCTTTTGGCTCTCTTCAGGAGGGTTTCAGGGTCGGGCCGCCTTCTAGCAGTCGGCCTGTGAGATGGCCGACCAGGGGAAGGCGGCCCCGTGCTTTGGGTGCTTGAAGGCTCGATCGGCCTGATAATTTTTTGAAGAGCCAGGGGGAGTTGGTTAGGCTACCCGTGGTCATTTACTCCGACAGTAGTCCCCGAAGCTGGTTGGGCTTCGCGGCTGAAAGGAGGACGAGAAGCTTAATCAGCTTCCTATCTTGAGGAGCCAGCAGCTAGGAGCCGGCTTTGATCAGGTGTGCCGTCTTGGTGAGGCCTCGAAATGTGAAGGCGGAAATTAGCTGGCGCGCGCGCCTGGTTGCGGGCCGGCCGCCTGCCGCCCGCGCACCACGTGGCGCCCTCCGGCTGGGAGAGCCTGCCAGCCCACGCACGTGACGGGACGCCGTCGCAGGCTGGGGCCCGCCACTTCCGCGCCTCGGCCCGGGTGTGGATCTTCTGTGGCCCAAAACGGGCCATTCGCCTTCCAACGGCAGTTTCTGCACGCCGTTAGGGCGCAATAATCGCGGGACGTGGGGGAGTGGGCGCAGTTAATCCCACGTTGCCCCCCCACGCCTCACCTCCTCGGCTCCGCCGCACGAGGCTATAAATAGGGGGAGGAGGGGGAGCGGCATACGCTCGCACGCTCACCCTCGCTCTGCCATCTTCTTCTTTCTCTCCGTCGCCGCAGCCCCTCGCCGCCGCGCCGTCCCTCTAGTCTTCGCACTACCCCGCAGCTTCGCCGCCGTGGGGCCGTGATTTCGTCGTCGCAGCGCCCTCTTTCATCAGCTTCTTGCCGTCATGCAGCACGGCGGGGACTGGGACGGCTCCAACGTCCACGTGGACCACATCGACTTCCTCCGCAAGACGCGGCGGTTGCCCGACGAGGACCAGGTGCGGGTCCGTCTTGCGCCGAAGAAGGAGATCTCGCCGGCGCTGGAGGAAGGCGAGCGGGTAATCTTCCGCTCGCACTTCCTACGCGGCCTCGGCCTGCCTGCGAGTGCCTTCTTTCGCTCCTTCCTCGAATTCTACCAGCTCTAGCCGCACCATCTCACTCCAAACACGGTGATGCTGCTGTCTGCCTTCGTCACTCTGTGCGAGGGCTTCCTTGGCATCCTTCCCACCCTCGAGCTCTAGGGGGAATTCTTCCAATCCAAGCTCGGCACCCGCATGCAGGGCGTGCCGGCTCAGAGTGGCGCCTTCATCGCGGTGCGGAGGCCGGTAGCCGACAACCCCTTCCCTGCCATCACGCTGATCCAGTCGGTGAAGCTCTGGCAGAAATCCTACTTCTACGTGAAGAACGTCGCCCCGCAAGGCGACTTCGTCAACTTGCCGGCTTATGTAGCCGGCCCGCTGGCTTGGTGGCGTCCCCAGTGGTCCTATCGGGCCAGAACGCTGTCGCCGGCTGGAGCCGCCGCCGTCGCCCGACTTCGGGTAATGATCCAGTCGGAGGGCCTGACCGGGTCCGACCTGGTGGCCGCCTTCGTGGTGCACCGGGTGCTCCCGCTCCAAGGCCGGCTTCATTTGATCTGTCAAATGAGCGGCCAACTCGATCCGAGTCGGATGTGCACCAAGGAGATGCCTCACTCCGAGGTAGCTCTCATGGTGAACTACCTCGCGAACTACAAGCTCACCGACGAGTGGCAGTTTGGCAAGGAGCCGTACTCCCGTGCCCATCCCCCACCTATGGTAAGTTTTCTTTATCTTCTCTTCTTTACTTTTGTCACCAAGTTTCTCTTGGCCGACTCTGACCAGTCGGTTTGTCTTGGCAGAGCCCTCTCCTTCGGCCGGGGGCTGGGGCAGCGGGGGCGGAGCGCCAATTTCTCCCCGACCGGGTGGCGCATGACTTGGACGACCCCGACTTGGGGGCGACTGCTATGGACGACAACACCGAGGGGGGAGGAGGCGAAGCAGGCGGCTCCGGGCTTGGAGCCAGCTTCGACGACTGGCCGGATGATGATGAGGCAGAAATCATCCCGCGCCGCCAGCCGGCGTCCGACCATGGCGCGGGCTCGTCTACCGCGCTAGCTGCTCGAGGCGGCGCGCAGAAGCGCCGGGCCGCGCCGAGCCTATTCGGCAGTCGGCCGAAGAGGCCCAAGAGCACGGCGGCGGCGACCAAACGGGACGAGGCAGCCACGAAGACGGCCCGCTTCCACAAGGTGGTGAAGCAGCCACAAAAGGTTTCGGCGTAAGTGTCGATTCTCTCGCATATTCCTTCTTCTTTTTCGTCGATACTCTTCTTCCAAGTCTTTGTCGTGATTCATCAAGCAGGTCTCCGCTCTCTCTTGAGCGGACCGCTGCCGCCTCCATGGTTGTATCGGCAGGAGGACCCGCAAGCACCCGCCGCGTGGACCCCCGTGCCGAGCTTCAAGCGGCAACGGAGCGGAACGCGTGGGAGGCGCGGGAGGAGCGGGAGGCGGAGGAGCTGAGGGCGGCCGCTGCCACGGCGGCGTAGGAGATGGCGGACGAGTCGGCGAAGGCACAAGCCGACGCGGCGGCCAAGGCTCAGGCGGAGGCTGCAGCCGCAGAGACAGCGGCCGGGGCCTTGTTTGTCGTCCCCCTGCGCGCCGTGGCGCCCGAGATCCCGGAGCCCCCGCCGGAGGAAGCCGGTGGCGACCCACCGAGGATGGAGAGGGAGGAGGACGACGTCGTCGTCCGGGAGAGGGAGGCGGCACCGCCATCGTCGACTGGGGCGGACCGAGGCAGCCGGCCTAACACGCCGCCCGTGCAACCGGCTGGAGGCGAGCTGGCTGCGAGGACGGACCTGGTGGTCCGGTCGCCAGCGCGCCAGCGCGCGGGGAAGGCGACTTCGGCGCCGGACCCGCAGAAGGCCGCGGGCTCTAGCTCATTGGCCCAGGATCTGGAGACGGCCAGCGCTAGCTCGGGGTGGACGCCGGGTGGTGGGACGACCGTGGTGAACGTGGCGGTGCAAGAAGTCTGGAACCGGCTTCAGTCCCAGGCCGCCGTGCTGAGGCAGTACAATCAGGAGTTCCTCGCGACACGGACGGCCATTCGGGTGAGTCTTCCCGCTTTTCTGTTTCTTGATCTTGATTTCTTCCGTGGGCGCGCGTCAGCGCACCCACTGGGTGTAGTCCCCGAGTTCCGAGTCGGCTGCTGAGCAGGCGGCTTGGAACTTCTTAGTAGACTTTGATTGCTTATCTTGTTCTTATTCGCTTCTCTGTCCGACTTGAAGGACTACCATAACCTCCGCGCGGCTGCCTTCAACTCCCAGGCTCGGGAGCTGACCCAGAAGACCGCTGATCTAACTGAGAGCCGGAGTAAGTGCTTCATCTTTTATCTCACGTGGGGGCGCGTCAGCGCACCCACTGGGTGTAGTCCCCGAGATTCGGGCCGACTGCTGAGCAGTCGGGCCGGATCTTTCCTGGCGACTTCTTTCTTATCGCTTTTTTTCTTTGCCATATCTGCAGAGGCCAATGCCGACCTGAGGGAGCAGTTGGGTGGGGCCCAGACCGCCCTTCACACCAAGGAAGCCGAGTGCAACACCTTGGCCCAGGAGCATGACCGGTTGGCCAAGAGGCTGGCTGACCAGGAGGAGAGCCATAAGGCGGCCCTGAAGGCGGCGCAGGACAGCGAGGCCGCCCTCCAAGCCGAATACGAGACCGAGGCGGCGGGCTGGGCTGAGGCAAGGCAATCGTTGATCAACGGCTATGGCCAGATCGAAGATTTGGTTGACGGTAGGCTGCCTTCTTCTTCGTTCCTTCGCTTGCCGCCTGCCATTTGGTCCATTTTCTGACTGTGTTTTTTCTCTTCCTTTCTTACTTGTGCAGAGTACTTCCCTGGTTACTCCACTGCCGCCAACCAAATCGCCGAGGCTCACCGCGAGGCGCAAAGGCAGGCTGGTGCTGAGATCGCGCCGGACGCTTGCCGGTCGCTTGACGAGCAGCTTCTGGCGATCCAAGCCCGCCTCCAGCCGGCTCACCGCATGCTCCGCCGTCTTCAGCGTGTTGGGGCGCAAGTGCTGGCCGCCCTCTGGCCCGGCTAGGTGATTCCCCGTACCCCCAGTCGGACTGCCGACTGGCTGGAGGTAGCGGTTGGCCGCTTCGAGGCCTGGAAGGCTTCTGCAGCTCGGTCAGGCGCCAGGCGGGCGCTGGAGTTCGTCAAAGTTTGGTATCCCGAGCTAAGCGCCCGCCTGGCGGCAGGAGGCCGACGAGGAGCTGGTGGCGGTGCGGCCGGATATTATCCAGCATGCCTCGGCAATGGCCGACTACACCAACACCAGCGCCTTTGCTCCTAAGGTGGATGATGACGGCATTGCTCAGCCGGAGGAATGGTTCGGGCTGAACCCAACAGATGGTGAGGACTCGCCGGAGTAGATCGAGTCCAGCGACAAGGGCGAAGAGGAGGAGGGAGAGGATGGTGAAGACGCCGTGCCAGACGGTGGAGCGACCGGCCAGCCTCAACTTGATCATGCCTCCAGCAACGAGGTGCGTGCGAGCGCGCCGCCTGCAGCCGGCGATGATCAAGCCGAGACTCGCCAGTCGGCCACTCCTCCAGCCGGCACTGCCGCCTCCACTGACCTGCCCGGCTCGCCTGTTGCACCTTTAGCCTGATCTGCCGCCTTTACTTTCCTGTTTTGTTACTCTTTGAACAATATTCTGTTAAATTTGCGCAGTTCCACCCACTGGGGGTGTATTCAAACTATGTTGAATGCCGGCCTTTCGAAGGCCTTTTGTGTAAATATAATCATGCATGTGCTTGGCTTCCGATTGTATTTGCTTTTCATCTTTTTGGCTGTTTCCTTTGCCGCCCTCCTTGGTTGCCGCCTTCCCAGCCGGACAGCTGCTCTGCAGTCTGTGGCTGGGGAAGGGCTTGGCCGTTTGGGAGGGCAAGTACTCTAGCTTTTTGAGATTGTAGCAAGGTGAATCGGAAGCCGGCCAGCCGGCTGTTCTGACAGCCAGTTGGCGGGGTGGGAGGCCGGCTTGTGCTATATAAGTTCGTTAGTCCTTAGCCGTTTTTCGTGTGGGCATCCTTTCCTGCCTTTGACTCTTGCCAGTTGGACAGTCGGTTCTTCAAGCTGTGACTTTCAACAAGAGAGGGCTTGGATGCCGGCACACTACTTGTCTGACTGCAGGTAGAAATTTAATATAGCTCAAGGCGGCAAGTCCCGGGGCCGACTGGTCGAACCCGGTGCCGGACAGAAAATCAAATGTAATAATACATTCATAGGTATGACACTCATGATACATAGATAAAGGAGGGTAGTCCCCGAGTGCTCCTCGGGGGGCCCGTTGTCTTGTACTTAATACAAAAGGTAGCGTGGTACATACTGCATTTAGCTGTAAAATCTTCGGAGGAGATTGGCGTTCCATGGTCGTTCCGACTCCTTGCCGGAATCATCTCTCTTGCGTGCCTTCGGCTTCTGTGCGTCGATCAGGTAGTAGGAGTCGTTGCCTAGGGCCTTGCTGATGACGAAGGGGCCTTCCCAAGGGGCCGAGAGCTTGTGCTGGCCGGCTGTTCGCTGGATCAGCCGGAGCACAAGATTGCCTTCTTGGAAGGATCTTGGCTTGACCTTCCGGTTGTGGTAACGGCACAGACCCTGCTGGTAGATGGCGGACCGGCTGAGTGCTAATAGCCGGCCCTCTTCCAGCAGGTCAACGCCGTCTTCTCGCGCTTCCTTGGCCTCCGCCTCCGTGTACATGGTGACCCGAGGCGAGTCGAACTCGATGTCAGTTGGGATGACAGCCTCGGCACCATATACAAGGAAGAAATGGGTGAAGCCGGTTGACTTGTTCGGGGTAGTACGCAGACTCCAGAGGACAGCCGGCAGCTCATCGAGCCAGCAGCCGGCCGAACACTCCAGTGGTACGACCAGTCGGGGCTTGATGCCAGAGAGGATGAGGCTGTTTGCTCGCTCAACTTGGCCGTTTGACTGCGGGTGGGCAACGGACGCTAAGTCCAGTCGGATGCCCTGTGTCGCGCAGAAACGTGCCAGTGCTCCTTTGGCAAAATTCGTGCCATTGTCGGTGATGATGTTGTGTGGTATGCCATACCGGGTTGTGATATCTGCGATGAATGTCATGGCAGTCGGCCCGTTCAGTTTCTTGATTGGCTTCGCTTCAATCCACTTGGTGAATTTGTCCACGACGACAAGCAGATGTGTCATGCCGCCGCGCGCCGTCTTGAAAGGGCCCAACATATCCAGCCCCCAGACGGCAAAGGGCCATGTGAGGGGGATGGTCTTGAGTGCAGAAGCCGGCAGGTGTTGCTTGGAGCTGAAGACTTGGCACCCTTTGCAGTATTTGACTAATTCCTTGGCGTCGTCCAAAGCAGTCGCCCAGAAGAACCCATGGCGGAAAGCTTTGGCGACGAGTGATCTTGAGGCCGCGTGGTGGCCGCATTCGCCTTGGTGGTTGTCTTTGAGGATTGCTATGCCCTTCTCTGGCTCGACGCAGCGCTGGAAGACTCCAGTGACGCTGTGCTTAACGAGTTCTCTGTTTATTATTGTGTATGCTCCGGCTCGGCGTTGAACTTGTCTTGCCGAGATCTCATCAGTCGGCAGCTCTCTGTTTACTAGGTAGTTGAGGATGGGTTGGGCCCATGATGGAGATGTGGCTTCTTCTATCGCCAATACGGCTACTGCGACCCGGGTGGGTGGGTTGGGTGGTGAAGAATTGGAGTCGGCCACCGCCTGTTGTGTCGTTGCAGTCCCCGGGCCGACTGCTGCAGTCCCCGGGCCGGGTTCTGAAGTCCCCGAGCCGGGTGCGACTACGGCAGTCCCCGGGCCGCCTGTCAAAGTCCCTGAGCCGCCTGCTGGGTTCCCCAAGTCGGATCCGACTGCATCAGGGGCAGGCGGTACGAAGATGGAGTCTGATTCTAGAGACGGCTTGACAGACGGTTTGAGGAGTCGTTGGAGGGAGACGCCAGTTGGTATAGCTTGTCGGGTGGAGCCGATCTGTGCCAGGACATCTGCTTGCTCGTTGTCGGCCCGTGGTACGTGGAGGAACTCGCATCCTTCAAAGTATCCGCTGATTTGCTGAACGAGGAATCGGTAGCTTGCCATGTTTGCGTCCTTGGCGTCCCAGTCGCCGGATGATTGTTGGACTACCAGATCCGGGTCGCCATAGCACAGGATCCGGCGGATGCCGAGTTCTTTGGCTAGCCGGAGCCCATGTATGAGCGCCTCGTACTCGACCACATTGTTGGAGGCGGCAAAATGAATTTGCAGTGTGTATCTGAGTTTGTCACCCTTGGGAGAGGTGAGGACGATGCGCATCTTGGATCCATCGAAGTGCATCCGCCAATGAGTGGAGTCGGGAGCCGGCGGTAGGTACTGGGTCTCGGCCCAGTCGACAAGGAAGTCGGCCAATGCTTGGGACTTGATGGCGGTGCGAGGCTGGTAGAAGATCGTGTAAGGAGCCAGCGCAATGGCCCACTTGGCCACCCGACCGGATGCATCCCGGCTGCCTATGATCTCGGCAAGCGGGGCAGTACATACGACCGTGATGGGGTGCTCTTGAAAGTAGGGCTTCAGCTTCTTGGCGGCGAAGTACACTCCATAGCACATCTTCTGGTAGTGCGGGTAGTTTTGCTTCGAGGTGGACAGTACTTCGCTCAAATAATACACCGGCCTCTGGACTAACTGAGCTCGGCCTTCTTCTGGGCGTTGGACCACAATAACTGTGCTGACCACTCGGCTAGTCGCGGCAATGTAAAGGAGCATGGGCTCTTTCTCAGTCGGCGCCGCCAAGACAGGCGGCGTGGTCAGCATCTTCTTCAACTCGTGGAAAGCTTGGTCTGCTTGGTCGTTCCACTCGAAGTGGGTGGACTTCTTCATGAGTCGGTACAGGGGGAGAGCCTTCTCTCCTAGCCGGCTGATGAAGCGGTTTAGGGAGGCCAGGCACCCGGTAAACTTCTGGACGTCTCGCAGCTTGGTACGAATCTCCATTCTCTCTATGGCCTTGATCTTCACTTGGTTGCACTCGATGCCGCGTTCGGAGACCAAAAAGCCTAGAAGCTGGCCGGCTGGTACTCCGAACACGCATTTCTCGGGGTTAAGCTTGATCTGAAACCGGCGCAAGTTGGCAAATGTTTCTCTGAGGTCTTCCAGCAGGGTGCCGCGCTTCTCCGTCTTCACCACAATATCGTCTACATAGACGTGGGCATTTCTGTCGAGTTGTTGAGGAGGCATTTCTGCATGCAACGCTGAAAAGTGGCACCGGCATTTCTCAAGCCGAATGTCATAGTCAGGTAGTAGAAAGCTCCGAATGGTTTGATGAATGCGGTCTTCAGGCAGTCGGCTGGATCCAACTTGATCTGATGGTAGCCTGAGTAAGCATCCAAGAAACTCAACAACTCGCATCCGGCTGTGGAGTCTATCACTTGAGCGATTCGAGGTAAGGCAAACGGATCTTTGGGGCAGGCTTTGTTGAGGCTGGTGTAATCTATACACACGCGCCATTTATTGTTTTTCTTCAACACCAGGACCGGGTTGGCAAGCCATTCTGAAAAAACACCTCCATAATGAAGCCGGCTGCCAGAAGCTGGGCTATCTCTTCTCCTACAATCCTTCTCTTTTCCTCCGACAGTCGGCGGAGGGGTTGCTTGACTGGTTTTGCGTCTGCTCGGACGTGTAACTTGTGCTCGGCGAAATCCTTCTGAACACCCGGCATGTCCTTTGGGGACCATGCAAAGATGTCCCGATTCTCACGGAGGAAATCGACGAGCTCGCCTTCCTATTTGCTGTCCAGGTTTGCACCAATGACAGCAAACCTCTCCGGGTTCTCCGGGTCCAGAGGTATCTTCTTTGTTTCCTTGGCCGGCTGGAAGGAGCCTTGAGCATCATACTCCTTGGGGTCAGGGGACAGGGCCGGCTGCTTGCCGGTCATGGCCACGACTCGGTCCAGCATCTTCTTTTTGAAGGAAATATGCCCTAGAGGCAATAATAAAGTTATTATTTATTTCCTTATATCATGATAAATGTTTATTATTCATGCTAGAATTGTATTAACTGGAAACTTGATACATGTGTGAATACATAGACAAACAGAGTGTCATTAGTATGCCTCTACTTGACTAGCTCGTTGATCAAAGATGGTTATGTTTCCTAGCCATAGACATGAGTTGTCATTTGATTAACGGGATCACCTCATTAGGAGAACGACGTGATTGACTTGACCCATTCCGTTAGCTTAGCCCTCGATCGTTTAGTATGTTGCTATTGCTTTCTTCATGACTTATACATGTTCCTATGACTATGAGATTATGCAACTCCCGTTTACCGGAGGAACACTTTGTGTGCTACCAAATGTCACAACGTAACTGGGTGATTATAAAGGTGCTCTACAGGTGTCTCCAAAGGTACTTGTTGGGTTGGCGTATTTCGAGATTAGGATTTGTCACTCCGATTGTCGGAGAGGTATCTCTGGGCCCACTCGGTAATGCACATCACTATAAGCCTTGCAAGCATTGTAACTAATGAGTTAGTTGCGGGATGATCTATTACGGAACGAGTAAAGAGACTTGCCGGTAACGAGATTGAACTAGGTATCGAGATTCCGACGATCGAATCTCGGGCAAGTAACATACCGATGACAAAGGGAACAACGTATGTTGTTATGCGGTCTGACCGATATAGATCTTCGAAGAATATGTGGGAACCAATATGAGCATCCAGGTTCCGCTATTGGTTATTGACCGGAGAGGTGTCTCGGTCATGTCTACATAGTTCTCGAACCCGTAGGGTCCGCACGCTTAACGTTACGATGACAGTTATATTATGAGTTTATATGTTTTGATGTACCGAAGGTTGTTCGGAGTCCCGGATGTGATCACGGACATGACGAGGAGTCTCGAAATGGTCGAGACATAAAGATTGATATATTGGAAGCCTATGTTTGGACATCGGAAGTGTTCCGGGTGAAATCGGGATTTTTCCGGAGTACTGGGAGGTTACCGGAACCCCCCCGGTAACTTAATGGGCCTTAGTGGGCCTAGGTGGAAGAGAGGAGAGGAGGCTAGGGCAGGGCCGCGCCCCCCTTCCCCCCTAGTCCGAATAGGACAAGGAGAAAGGGGCGGCTCCCCCCCTTCCTTCCTCCCCTCCACCTCTTCCCCTCTTCCACTCCTAGTCCAACATGGAAAGGGGGGAGTCCTACTCCCGGTAGGAGTAGGACTCCTCCTGGCGCGCCTCTCCTCCCTTGGCCGCCGGCCTCCCCCTTGCTCCTTTATATACGGGGCTGGGGGGCACCTCTAGACACACAATTGATATACGATATTTTAGCCGTGTGCGGTGCCCCCCTCCACCATATTACACCTCGATAATATCGTTGCGGAGCTTAGGTGAAGCCCTGCGTCGGTAGAACATCATCATCATCACCACGCCGTCGTGCTGACGAAACTCTCCCTCAACACTCGGCTGGATCGGAGTTCGAGGGACGTCATCGAGCTGAACGTGTGCTGAACTCGGAGGTGCCATGCGTTCGACACTTGATCGGTCGGATCGTGAAGACGTACGACTACATCAACCGCGTTGTGTTAACGCTTCCTCTTTTGGTCTACGAGGGTACGTGGACAACACTCTCCCCTCTCATTGCTATGCATCACCATGATCTTGCGTGTTCGTAGGAATTTTTTTGAAATTACTACGTTCCCCAACAGTGGTATCAGAGCCTGGTTTTATGCGTTGATGCTATGCACGAGTAGAACACAAGTGAGTTGTGGGTGATATAAGTCATACTGCTTACTAGCATGTCATACTTTGGTTCAGCGGTATTGTGAGATGAAGCGGCCCAGACCGACATTACGCGTACGCTTACGCGAGACTGGTTTCACCGTTATGAGCACTCGTTGCTTAAAGGTGACCGGCGGGTGTCTGTCTCTCTCACTTTAGTTGAACCGAGTGTGGCTACGCCCGGTCCTTGCGAAGGTTAAAACAACACCAACTTGACAAACTATCGTTGTGGTTTTGATGCGTAGGTAAGAACGGTTCTTGCTAAGCCCGTAGCAGCCACGTAAAACTTGCAACAACAAAGTAGAGGACGTCTAACTTGTTTTTGCAGGGCATGATGTGATGTGATATGGTCAAGACATGATGCTGAATTTTATTGTATGAGATGATCATGTTTTGTAACCGAGTTATCGGCAACTGGCAGGAGCCATATGGTTGTCGCTGTATTGTATGCAATGCAATCGCCCTGTAATGCTTTACTTTATCTCTAAGCGGTAGCGATAGTCGTAGAAGCATAAGTTTGGCGAGACGACAACGATGCTACGATGGAGATCAAGGTGTCGCGCCGGTGACGATGGTGATCATGACGGTGCTTCGGAGATGGAGATCACAAGCACAAGATGATGATGGCCATATCATATCACTTATATTGATTGCATGTGATGTTTATCTTTTATGCATCTTATCTTGCTTTGATTGACGGTAGCATTATAAGATGATCTCTCACTAAAATTTCAAGATAAAAGTGTTCTCCCTGAGTATGCACCGTTGCGAAAGTTCTTCGTGCTGAGACACCACGTGATGATCGGGTGTGATAGGCTCTACGTTCAAATACAACGGGTGCAAAACAGTTGCACACGCGGAATACTCAGGTTAAACTTGACGAGCCTAGCATATGCAGATATGGCCTCGGAACACGGAGACCAAAAGGTCGAGCGTGAATCATATAGTAGATATGATCAACATAGTGATGTTCACTGTTGAAACTACTCCATCTCACGTGATGATCGGACATGGTTTAGTTGATATGGATCACGTGATCACTTAGAGGATTAGAGGGATGTCTATCTAAGTGGGAGTTCTTAATTAATATGATTAATTGAACTTAAATCTATCATGAACTTAGTCCTGATAGTATTTTTGCAAATTATGTTGTAGATCCATAGCTCGCGTTGTTGCTTCCCTGTGTTTATTTTTGATATGTTCCTAGAGAAAATTATGTTGAAAGATGTTAGTAGCAAAGATGCGGATTGGATCCGTGATCTGAGGATTATCCTCATTGCTGCACAGAAAAATTATGTCCTTGATGCACCGCTAGGTGACAGACCTATTGCAGGAGCACATGCAGACATTATGAACATTTGGCTAGCTCAATATGATGACTACTTGATAGTTTAGTGCACCATGCTTAACGACTTAGAATTGGGACTTCAAAGACGTTTTGAACATCATGGACCATATGAGATGTTCCAGGAGTTGAAGTTAATATTTCAAGCAAATACCCGAGTTGAGAGATATGAAGTCTCCAACAAGTTCTATAGCTAAAAGATGGAGGAGAATAGCTCAAGCTGTGAGCATGTGCTCAGATTGTCTGGGTACTACAATCGCTTGAATCAAGTGGGAGTTAATCTTCCAGATAAAATAGTGATTGACAGAATTCTCTAGTCACCATCACCAAGTTAGTAGAACTTCGTGATGAACTATAGTATGCAAGGGATGACGAAAGTGATTCCCGAGCTCTTCGTGATGCTGAAATCGACGAAGGTAGAAATCAAGAAAAACATCAAGTGTTGATGGTTGACGAGACCACTAGTTTCAAGAAAAGGGCAAAGGGAAGAAGGGGAACTTCAAGAAGAACGGCAAGCAAGTTGCTGCTCAAGTGAAGAAGCCTAAGTCTGGTCCTAAGCCTGAGACTAAGTGCTTCTACTGCAAAGGGACTGGTCACTGGAAGCGGAACTACCCCAACTATTTGGTGGATAAGAAGGATGGAAAAGTGAACAAAGGTATATTGGATATACATGTTATTGATGTGTACTTTACTAGTGTTTATAGCAACCCCTCGGTATTTGATACTGGTTCAGTTGCTAAGAGTAGTAACTCGAAACGGGAGTTGCAGAATAAACAGAGACTAGTAAAAGGCGAGGTGACGATGTGTGTTGGAAGTAGTTCCAAGATTGATATGATCATCATCGCACACTCCCTATACTTTCGGGATTAGTGTTGAAACTAAATAAGTGTTATTTGGTGTTTGCGTTGAGCATGAATATGATTTGATCATGTTTGTTGCAATACGGTTATTCATTTAAATTAGAGAATAATTGTTGTTCTGTTTACATGAATAAAACCTTCTATGGTCATACACCCAATAAAATGGTTTGTTGGATCTCGATCGTAGTGATACACATATTCATAATAATGAAGCCAAAAGATGCAAAGTTAATAATGATAGTGCAACTTATTTGTGGCACTGCCGTTTAGGTCATATTGGTGTAAAGCGCATGAAGAAACTCCATGCTGATGGGATTTTGGAATCACCTGATTATGAATCACTTGATGCTTGCGAACCGTGCCTCATGGGCAAGATGACTAAAACGCCATTCTCCGGAACTGTGGAGAGAGCAACAAATTTGTTGGAAATCATACATACAGATGTATGTGGTCCGATGAATATTGATGCTCGTAGCAGGTATCATTATTTTCTGACCTTCACGGATGATTTGAGCAGATATGGGTATATCTACTTAATGAAACAGAAGTCTGAAACATTTGAAAAGTTCATATAATTTCAGAGTGAAGCGGAAAATTATCGTAACAAGAAAATAAAGTTTCTACGATCTGATCGTGGAGAAAGTATTTGAGTTACGAGTTTGGCCTTCAGTTAAAACAATGTGAAATAGTTTCACTACTCACGCCACCCGGAACACCACAGCGTAATGGTGTGTCCGACGTCGTAATCGTACTTTATTAGATATGGTGCGATCTATGATGTTTCTTACTGATTTACCGCTATCATTTTGGGGTTATGCTTTAGAGACGGCTGCATTCACTCTAAATAGGGCACCATCAAAATCCGTTGAAACGACACCTTATGAACTATGGTTTGGCAAGAAACCAAAGTTGTCGTATCTTAAAGTTTGGGGTTGCGATGCTTATGTGAAGAAACTTCAACCTGATAAGCTCGAACCTAAATCGGAGAAATGTGTCTTCATAGGATATCCAAAGGAGACTGTTGGGTACACCTTCTATCACAGATCCGAAGGCAAGACATTCGTTGCTAAGAATGGATCCTTTCTAGAGAAGGAGTTTCTCTCGAAAGAAGTGAGTGGGAGGAAAGTAGAACTTGATGAGGTAACTGTACCTACTCCCTTATTGGAAAGTAGATCATCACAGAAACCAGTTTCTGCGACACCTACACCAATTAGTGGGGAAGTTAATGATAATGATCATGAAACTTCAGATCAAGTTATTACTGAACCTCGTAGATCAACCAGATTAAGATCCGCACTAGAGTGGTACGGTAATCCTATTCTGGAGGTTATGTTACTAGACCATGACGAACCTACGAACTATGAGGAAGCGATGGTGAGCCCAGATTCCGCAAAATGGCTTGAGGCCATGAAATCCGAGATGGGATCCATGTATGAGAACAAAGTATGGACTTTGGTTGACTTGCCCGATGATCGGCAAGCCATTGAAAATAAATGGATCTTCAAGAAGAAGACTGACGCTGACGGTAATGTTACTGTCTATAAAGCTTGACTTGTTGCGAAAGGTTTTCGACAAGTTCAAGGGATTGACTACGATGAGACCTTGTCACGCGTAGCGATGCTTAAGTCTGTCCGAATCATGTTAGCAATTGCCACATTTTATGATTATGAAATTTGGCAAATGGATGTCAAAACTGCATTCCTGAATGGATTTCTGGAAGAAGAGTTGTATATGATGCAACCGGAAGGTTTTGTCGATCCAAAGGGAGCTAACAAAGTGTGCAAGCTCCAGCGATCCATTTATGGACTGGTGCAAGCCTCTCGGAGTTGGAATAAACGCTTTGATAGTGTGATCAAAGCATTTGGTTTTATACAGACTTTTGGAGAAGCCTGTATTTACAAGAAAGTGAGTGGGAGCTCAGTAGCATTTCTGATATTATATGTGGATGACATATTGCTGATTGGAAATGATATAGAATTTCTGGATAGCATAAAGGGATACTTGAATAAGAGTTTTTCAATGAAAGACCTCGGTGAAGCTGCATATATATTAGGCATTAAGATCTATAGAGATATATCAAGACGCTTAATTGGACTTTCACAAAGCACATACCTTGACAAAGTTTTGAAGAAGTTCAAAATGGATCAAGCAAAGAAAGAGTTTCTTGCCTGTGTTACAAGGTGTGAAATTGAGTAAGACTCAAAGCCCGACCACGACAGAAGATAGAAAAAGAATGAAAGTCATTCCCTATGCCTCGGCCATAGGTTCTATAAAGTATGCCATGCTGTGTACCAGATCTATTGTATACCCTACACTGATTTTGGCAAGGGAGTACAATAGTGATCTAGGAGTAGATCACTAGACAGCGGTCAAAATTATCCTTACTGGAATAAGGATATGTTTCTCGATTATGGAAGTGACAAAAGGTTCGTCGTAAAGGGTTACGTCGATGCAAGTTTTGACACTAATCTAGATGACTCTAAGTCTCGGTCTAGATACATATTGAAAGAGGGAGCAATTAGCTAGAGTAGCTCCGTGCAGAGCATTGTAGACATAGAAATTTGCAAAATACTTACGGATCTGAATGTGACAGACCCGTTGACTAAAATTATCTCACAAGCAAAACATGATCACACCTTAGTACTCTTTGGGTGTTAATCACATAAGCGATGTGAACTAGATTACTGACTCTAGTAAACCCTTTGGGTGTTGGTCACATGACGATGTGAACTATGGGTGTTAATCACATGGTGATGTGAACTATTGGTGTTAAATCACATGGCGATGTGAACTAGATTATTGACTCTAGTGCAAGTGGGAGACTGAAGGAAATATGCCCTAGAGGCAATAATAAAGTTATTATTTATTTCCTTATATCATGATAAATGTTTATTATTCATGCTAGAATTGTATTAACTGGAAACTTGATACATGTGTGAATACATAGACAAACAGAGTGTCACTAGTATGCCTCTACTTGACTAGCTCGTTGATCAAAGATGGTTATGTTTCCTAGCCATAGACATGAGTTGTCATTTGATTAATGGGATCACCTCATTAGGAGAATGACGTGATTGACTTGACCCATTCCGTTAGCTTAGCCCTCGATCGTTTAGTATGCTGCTATTGCTTTCTTCATGACTTATACATGTTCCTATGACTATGAGATTATGCAACTCCCGTTTACCGGAGGAACACTTTGTGTGCTACCAAATGTCACAACGTAACTGGGTGATTATAAAGGTGCTCTACAGGTGTCTCCAAAGGTACTTGTTGGGTTGGCGTATTTCGAGATTAGGATTTGTCACTCCGATTGTCGGAGAGGTATCTCTGGGCCCACTCGGTAATGCACATCACTATAAGCCTTGCAAGCATTGTAACTAATGAGTTAGTTGCGGGATGATGTATTACGGAACGAGTAAAGAGACTTGCCGGTAACGAGATTGAACTAGGTATCGAGATTCCAACGATCGAATCTCGGGCAAGTAACATACCGATGACAAAGGGAACAACGTATGTTGTTATGCGGTCTGACCGATATAGATCTTCGAAGAATATGTGGGAACCAATATGAGCATCCAGGTTCCGCTATTGGTTATTGACCGGAGAGGTGTCTCGGTCATGTCTACATAGTTCTCGAACCCGTAGGGTCCGCACGCTTAACGTTACGATGACAGTTATATTATGAGTTTATATGTTTTGATGTACCGAAGGTTGTTCGGAGTCCTGGATGTGATCACAGACATGACGAGGAGTCTCGAAATGGTCGAGACATAAAGATTGATATATTGGAAGCCTATGTTTGGACATCGGAAGTGTTCCGGGTGAAATCGGGATTTTTCCGGAGTACTGGGAGGTTACCGGAACCCCCCCGGTAACTTAATGGGCCTTAGTGAGCCTAGGTGGAAGAGAGGAGAGGAGGCTAGGGCAGGGCCGCGCCCCCCTTCCCCCCTAGTCCGAATAGGACAAGGAGAAAGGGGCGGCTCCCCCCCTTCCTTCCTCCCCTCCACCTCTTCCCCTCTTCCACTCCTAGTCCAACATGGAAAGGGGGGGAGTCCTACTCCCGGTAGGAGTAGGACTCCTCCTGGCGCGCCTCTCCTCCCTTGGCCGCCGGCCTCCCCCTTGCTCCTTTATATACGGGGGCAGGGGGGCACCTCTAGACACACAATTGATATACGATATTTTAGCCGTGTGCGGTGCCCCCCTCCACCATATTACACCTCGATAATATCGTTGCGGAGCTTAGGTGAAGCCCTGCGTCGGTAGTGTTGGGGAACGTAGTAATTTCAAAAAAAATCCTACGCACACGCAAGATCATGGTGATGCATAGAACCAAGAGAGTAGAGTGTTGTCGACGTACCCTCGTAGACCGAAAGCGGAAGCGTTAACACAACGCGGTTGATGTAGTCGTACGTCTTCACGATCCGACCGATCAAGTACCGAACGCACGGCACCTCCGAGTTCAGCACACGTTCAGCTCGATGACGTCCTTCGAACTCCGATCCAGCCGAGTGTCGAGAGAGAGTTTCGTCAGCACGACGGCGTGGTGATGATGATGATGTTCTACCGACGCAGGGCTTCGCCTAAGCACCACTACGATATTATCGAGGTGTAATATGGTGGAGGGGGGCACCGCACACGGCTAAGAGATCAATAGATCAATTGTTGTGTCTATCGGGTGCCCCCTTGCCCCCGTATAGAAAGGATGGAGGAGGGGAGGCCGGCCAGCCCTTAGGGCGCGCCAGAAGTGTGGAGTCCTACTAGGACTCCCTAGTCCTAGTAGGATTCCTCCTCCCACATGGAATAGGAAAAAGGGAAGGGAAAAGGAGAAGGAAAGAAGGGGGCGCCCCCCTTCCCTAGTCCAATTCGGACCAGACCATGGGGAGGGGTGCGGCCACCTTTTGAGGCCTTTCTCTCCTTTCCCGTATGGCCCATTAAGGCCCAATACGAATTCCCGTAACTCTCCGGTACTCCGAAAAATACCCGAATCACTCGGAACCTTTCCGATGTCCGAATATAGTCGTCCAATATATCGATCTTTACGTCTCGACCATTTCGAGACTCCTCGTCATGTCCCCGATCTCATTCGGGACTCCGAACTCCTTCGGTACATCAAAACAAATAAACTCATAATATAACCGTCATCTAACTTTAAGCGTGCGGACCCTACGGGTTCGAGAACTATGTAGACATGACCGAGACACGTCTCCAGTCAATAACCAATAGCGGAACCTGGATGCTCATATTGGCTCCCACATATTGTACGAAGATCTTTATCAGTCAAACCGCATAACAACATACGTTGTTCCCTTTGTCATCGGTATGTTACTTGCCCGAGATTCGATCGTCGGTATCTCAATACCTAGTTCAATCTCATTACCGGCAAGTCTCTTTACTCGTTCCATAATACATCATCCCGCAACTAGCTCATTAGTTGCAATGCTTGCAAGGCTTATAGTGATGTGCATTACCGAGTGGGCCCAGAGATACCTCTCCGACAATCGGAGTGACAAATCCTAATCTCGAAATACGCCAACCCAACAAGTACCTTCGGAGACACCTGTAGAGCACCTTTATAATCACCCAGTTACGTTGTGACGTTTGGTAGCACACAAAGTGTTCCTCCGATAAACGGGAGTTGCATAATCTCATAGTCATAGGAACATGTATAAGTCATGAAGAAAGCAATAGCAACATACTAAACGATCGAGTGCTAAGCTAACGGAATGGGTCAAGTCAATCACATCATTCTCCTAATGATGTGATCCCGTTAATCAAATGACAACTCATGTCTATGGCTAGGAAACATAACCATCTTTGATCAACGAGCTAGTCAAGTAGAGGCATACTAGTGACACTCTGTTTCTCTATGTATTCATACATGTATCAAGTTTCCGGTTAATACAATTCTAGCATGAATAATAAACATTTATCATGATATAAGGAAATAAATAATAACTTTATTATGGCCTCTAGGGCATATTTCCTTCAGTCTCCCACTTGCACTAGAGTCAATAATCTAGTTCACATCGCCATGTGATTTAACATCAATAGTTCACATCACCATGTGATTAACATCCATAGTTCACATCGTCATGTGACCAACACCCAAAGGGTTTACTAGAGTCAGTAATCTATTTCACATCGCTATGTGATTAACACCCAAAGAGTACTAAGGTGTGATCATGTTTTGCTTGTGAGATAATTTCAGTCAACGGGTCTGTCACATTCAGATCCGTAATTATTTTGCAAATTTCTATGTCTACAATGCTCTGCACGGAGCTACTCTAGCTAATTGCTCCCACTTTCAATATGTATCTAGACTGAGACTTAGAGTCATCTAGATTAGTGTCAAAACTTGCATCGACGTAACCCTTTACGACGAACCTTTTGTCACTTCCATAATCGAGAAACATATCCTTATTCCACTAAGGATAATTTTGACCGCTGTCCAGTGATCTACTCCTAGATCACTATTGTACTCCCTTGCCAAAATCAGTGTAGGGTATACAATAGATCTGGTACACAACATGGCATACTTTATAGAACCTATGGCCAAGGCATAGGGAATAACTTTCATTCTCTTTCTATCTTCTGCCGTGGTCGGGCTTTGAGTCTTACTCAATTTCACACCTTGTAACACAGGCAAGAAACTCTTTCTTTGACTGTTCCATTTAGAACCACTTCAAAATCTTGTTAAGGTATGTACTCATTGAAAAAACTTATCAAGCGTCTTGATCTATCTCTATAGATCTTGATGCTCAATATGTAAGCAGCTTCACCGAGGACTTTCTTTAAAAAACTCCTTTCAAACACTCATTTATGCTTTGCAGAATAATTCTACATTATTTCCGATCAACAATATGTCATTCACATATACTTATCAGAAATGCTGTAGTGCTCCCACTCACTTTCTTGTCAATACAGGCTTCACCACAAGTCTGTATAAAACTATATCCTTTGATCAACTTATCAAAGCGTATATTCCAACTCCGAGATGCTTGCACCAGTCCATAGATGGATCGCTGGAGCTTGCATATTTTGTTAGCACCTTTAGGATTGACAAAACCTTCTGGTTGCATCATATACAACTCTTCTTTAATAAATCCATTAAGGAATGCAGTTTTGTTTATCCATTTGCCAGATTTCATAAAATGCGGCAATTGCTAACATGATTCGGACAGACTTAAGCATAGATACGAGTGAGAAACTCTCATCGTAGTCAACACCTTGAACTTGTCGAAAACCTTTTGCGATAATTCTAGCTTTGTAGATAGTAACACTACTATCAGCGTCCGTCTTCCTCTTGAAGATCCATTTAATCTCAATGGCTCGCCGATTGGGCAAGTCAATCAAAGTCCATACTTTGTTCTCATACATGGATCTCATCTCAGATTTCATGGCCTCAAGCCATTTCGCGGAATCTGGGCTCATCATCGCTTCCCCATAGTTCGTAGGTTCGTCATGGTCAAATAACATGACCTCCAGAACAGGATTACCGTACCACTCTGGTGTGGATCTCACTCTGGTTTACCTACGAGGTTTGGTAGTAACTTGATCTGAAGTTACATGATCATCATCATTAACTTCCTCACTAATTGGTGTAGGAGTCACAGGAACAGATTTCTGTGATGAACTACTTTCCAATAAGGGAGCAGGTACAGTTACCTCATCAAGTTCTACTTTCCACCCACTCACTTCTTTCGAGAGAAACTCCTTCTCTAGAAAGGATCCATTCTTAGCAACGAATGTCTTGCCTTCGGATCTGTGATAGAAGGTGTACCCAACTGTCTCCTTTGGGTATTCTATGAAGACACATTTCTCCAATTTGGGTTTGAGCCTATCAGGATGAAACTTTTTCTTATAAGCATCGCAACCCCAAACTTTAAGAAACGACAACTTTGGTTTCTTGCCAAACCACAGTTCATACGGTGTCGTCTCAAACAGATTTAGATGGTGCCCTTTTTTACGTGAATGCAGCTGTCTCTAATGCATAACCCCAAAACTATAGTGCTAGATCGGTAAGAGACATCAGATATCGTACCATATCTAATAAAGTACGGTTATGACGTTCGGACACACCATTACACTGTGGTGTTCCAGGTGGCGTGAGTAGTGAAACTATTTCACTTTGTTTTAACTGAAGGCCAAACTCGTAACTCAGATATTTTACCTCTGCGATCATATCGTAGAAACTTTTATTTTCTTGTTACGATGATTCTCCACTTCACTCTGAAATTCTTTGAACTTTTCAAATGTTTCAGACTTGTGTTTCATTAAGTAGATATACCCATATCTGCTCAAATCATCTGTGAAGGTCAGAAAATAATGATATCCGCCACGAGCCTCAATATTCATCGGACCACATACATCTGTATGTATGATTTCCAACAAATTAGTTGCTCTCTCCATAGATCCGGAGAACGGTGTTTTAGTCATCTTGTCCATGAGACACGGTTCGCAAGTACCAAGTGATTCATAATCAAGTGATTCCAAAATCCCATCAGTATGGAGTTTCTTCATGCGCTTTACACCAATATGACCTAAACGGCAGTGCCACAAATAAGTTGCACTATCATTATTAACTTTGCATCTTTTGGCTTCAATATTACGAATATGTGTATCACTACGATGGATGTAACATCCCAAAATTCTAAATTTTGGAATGTTATATTAAATAAATAATTATGCTTGTTTGATTGTGGTGGGGTTGCTTGTGTGAAATGGAGTGAAATTTGAAACTTTTTGAAAATTGAATGAGAGGGAATGAAATGACTTTCCCAAACTTTCACCTTGCATTTATGATCTCCATGAATTCAAATTCATTTCATCACAAAACCCTAGAGTGAAGATGATATGACATCTTCCATATGAATAAATGAAAAGGGTTTTGAAAAGATTTGAATTCCATCTGAAAAATATTTCAAATTCAAAACTTTATGCAACTCAATGATTTTCAGGAGAGAAGATAAAATGACTTCTTCAATTATATGAAATATGAGTTGGAAGTAAAAAAGAATCAAATTGAAAGTCATTTGAAAGTATTGAAACTCCCTTTCAATTTGGAATTATTTGGATTTTATTTAAATTATTTTTCTCCTGAAAATAAATAAATGTTAATAAGGGTAAAATGATTCCCTTCAATGGAAAATTAGGAGAAAATAAATTTGAAATCATTTTGGTATTTTAAAAATGATTTTTGTTGGGTTTTAATGCAACAGTAGCACTATTTGCTTTATTTGAATTTTTGTAGATTTTATTTGCCTCTGAAAATGTGTTCATGTTTTAGAAATTATTTTTCTGAAACTTTTGATATATTATATTCCTATATAATATATTTATTTATTTATTTGTGTTGTTTTATTTTCTGTGTTTTGTTAAAAAGAAAAAAAAAGCAAACGGCCGAAGCCACCGAGGCCCATCTCTTTGTCTCTCCCCTAGCTACCGAATGGGCCAGCCCAATTCCCCAGCACCTCGCCCCCCTTGCGAAAACCCTTCGCGCAGGTCGCCCGCTCCCTCTCGCTCTTGCCCGCAGCCACTGACGCGTGGGGCCCACCGTCTTCTTCCTCCCCACGCCAAGTCGCGCCGCCGCCGCCGGAATCCCGATCTTCTCGGGATCACGAATCCCCTCGCCCCCTCCTCCAAGAACTCCTCCCCCTATAAATACCCCTCTCCCTCGACCCGTTCCCCTCCTTTCCCCTCACCGAAACCCCTTGCCTCGCCCGTAATCTCTCGCCGGAGCCGAGCACCGCCGCCGCACCATTGATGCCCTAGAGCCCGCCTCCGACCTCCCCGAGACCCGCCGCCACCACCATCGTGATCCCCTCCCTCGACTACACCTTCCCAACAACTCGCCTGAGCCGCAAAACCACCGGATCGCCATCGTCGTTGATCACCGACGCCATCTGCCGCCTCGAGCTTGTCGTCGACCACCTCCGACCATCTCTTCTGACTCCACGACCACCGTTGGACTCGTCGTCGCCCGCTACATCGCCCCGACCCCTCCATCTTCATCGCGGACGACCGGAGCGCCACCGCCACCGACGTCCGAGCCGCCACCGCCGACGACGACCTCGCCGGAGACGCCACCACCGCTGTAAGCAACCTCCACCGTCCGATATGTTATTGACGGCATAGATTAGATCTAACGAACGGTTACGTTTTATTTATTAGATCGGTTTAGTTCTGGTTAGTTACGGTTTTATTAGGTTTAGATCGGTTCAAATCTAGCCGGTTTAGCCGAGCGTTTTTTTTTTCTGTTTAACCGTACGCGTTTTATTTAGTTTATGACCGAGCGTCATTCAGTTGAGATCGCCCATTGCTTAGGCCCAATAGCAGCCCGACGCGTAGTACCTGCCCGTTTTTTTTTTATTTTCGTTTCTGTTTTAAAAACAGAAATAGTTTCAATTTTAGATTGCTTATAACTTTTATGTTTTAGGTTCAATTTGAGTGATTCTTTTTGCATTGTGTCACAAATTTGTTGAAGCTTTTGTTTGCGTAATTAGTTTGCAAATTTGAGTGGTTTAAATTTGAATTATTTCAAATATGCTTCAAACACTGTTTTGGCTCTAGTTTGAGTTTTATAAAATATTTTTGATTGATTCTTTTTGCTACTGTTTTATTATGATTTTGTCTATCCAGTAGGATATAGTTATTTATTTTTAGTTTAATTTTAAATTAAGTTTTTAGCAAAACAGTACTGTTTTAGTTATAGTGTTGTTTTAGTCTTTTCTTTATTGTTTTATTAGTTTTAAATTATTTCTGTTTGTCACTTTTGACAAATTTAGTTTTGTTTCTGTTAGTCAACCAAAGAAAATTTTATTTTTATTTCAAAAAATTATTTTATTTAGTTTTGTACGAAAACTTGTTTAGGTCATAGTTAGTGTTTCATAAAAGCTTTTTATTTGTTTCTTTTTGCAAATAAAATTTTATGAAAAATACCTTCTGTTAACTTAGTTGTTTCACTTTGTATTTTCTGTTAATTTATAAGTTTAGTGTTTTAATTGTTGTTAAGTTTTTACTTAGGACAAAACTATTTTGTGTTATGTCTTAGAGTTTTCTTTATTAGTTTTGTAGTTGTCCTTTGTTCTTATTTGGTGTCCCTTGTTGTTTTGCAATTTATTTGTTGGTTTTATTATGAGTGTTAGAATTGCTTGCTAGTATGTTTGCTTATATGAATGCTATGTTTGACTATATAGATTTTCAACGGAGTGACGAATAGTTCTACCAAGTCATTATTCTGAGAGTGTTGTTATCTTCATCAAGTAATACCAGGCAAGTTCACTTTGACCATGTTTTTCATACCTATGTTTTATTGCATTTAGTGTCATCTTTGCAACAATCCCTCCAGTAGTGATATTGAATTCTTGTAGTTGAGTAGTATGCATGAGGTAGGAACCCATCACCCTCTTACCAAGCCCGGGACGTTATTTATTTTAATGCTACGCTATAGTAGACGGGGTTTGGTATGAGTGCACGAGAGTGGTGTGAAGAAGGAGGACTCTACGTCAATGACGACAACTCCATGATGGCATATGCGAGGACTGCATCTTCAAGGCCTCAAGACTTCAAGACTCGAGACAAGAATTCAATACACACTACTGGGTGAAGGACGGTTGACGGGCACCCTGGAGAAACCAGTGGATGGCCGGGATGCATGGAGAAGCGCCATGACATCTTGTGGAAAGCTTCACCCAGACTCAAAGAGACGGAAGAATACTTCATGCCCGGAAGCTTACCTGTGCAACCGCAAGTCACTATGGGCTCTGGCTTGGTTGACCTTAGTTGTGACTCTGGCTGGGACGGTGCTAGCAGATGTAGAACTACGGTAGGATTGGATGAGCACCGGACAGTGGTCAGAGGAACTCTTTGGAAGACCATGTTTCGGTCATCTTGTTCTCAAACACCCTGAAGTGCGAGAACGTAAAAAGAGGGATCGAATCTTGCGGGTAAAGTGTACAAACCTCTGCAGAGGGTTTAAACCTAATCGATTAGCCGTGTCCCCGGTTATGGACAATTTGCGCCTCTTGACTTGGATCTATCTCGGAACTCTCAACACCGGACTGATAGCATAATTGTGGGCAAGTTATGATGATTTTGGGCCATGAGATATCGGTTGGCAGAACCATGTCATGATAGAAAACTCCGTAGTACAGACTCTTGATGTTCCTTTGTTATAGGAAAATAAAACCAGCTTTTACGCAAACAAAACTCAGATACAGAGCCACAAAGCCATATTGCATATAGTATAGTTAATCATCTGTTTTTATTATAGTGATCTTGCCGGTACATTCAATGTACTGACCTACACGGCTGCAACGTATCATGTTGCAGGATTATTTCTACGACGAGTGAGTTTCATTGATTGGGTTACGGTCTACACTCAACCTGCCGATGGCGTTGATGGGACGCCACACCCGATTGTTTGTTTCCGCTGAGATTTATGAGGTATATACCAGTTTTACATTATTTATACATGTGATTGCACTTTGATATATACATTGATGTACTGTGTGTGCCAGCATATTGATCCAGGGATGGCACAGATACACAGAGACTTGACCGTCTGAGGTCGGGTCGCTACAGATATGGTATCAGAGCACATGTTGACTGTAGGACGTGACCCTAGAAACTGGAAAGCCCTAGGATAGGATATCTCTAAAACTTTATTTTCAAAAAGACTCTTACTTCTCGTCTTTTCTGATTTTTTCAAGTAGTCCCTCTTACCTCCAATAGCCGGAGTATACCCTTTTTCCTTTGGACCACACGGAGGATCAACTGATGTCACTCCAAGAAGTGCAAGATATCGGACAAATGATGACCAACTCAGAGTAAAGAGGATTACACTATATATTTCGGAGGAAAGAAGCTATAGCAGTTGAAGACTCTGAAGGCTTGAAGAATTCAGAGACTCTGAAGATTGATTTGACCTTTAGAAGACCAAACCCCTGTTATATATACTTATGTTAGATACAATGATTTGTGAGCTGTCATTTGTATGATGTTTTTCCGACAGCCGCAAATAAAACCTATTTTAAAAACTATTGTTTGTATTGTGTGTATATCGCTCTATTCTTCTCTCTTCTCTCACCCTAAAACCCTTGGACCCAATAGGTGATGAATGAAGAAGGACTGATATTCTCTGGACCGGTGACTCAGCCGAAGGCAGAGCTATGGATTAAAAACATGGAGGATCACTTCAAAAAAAAATGATTTCAAGGAAGTATGAGGTTCAAGATGCTATTTAGTATTTTACCGAGAGTGCTGCAACCTGGTGGAAAATGCATCAAGCCATACAAGGATGCAACGGAGCAAAAACTTGGGAGGAATTCAAGAAGACTCTGTTGAGATCTTGTCTTATTGGGAAGAACTATGATAACCCGAAGAAGAAACCTTGTGCCTGCAAGATTTGCGGAGAAATAGGACACACCCAGGAGGAACACAAGGATGGATGCCCTCATTGTGAGGAGAATCATCCAGATGAAGAATGCCCCACTAGGCAGGTGACTTGCTTGTTGTGTGAAGGAACTACACACGACTCTGGTTAGTGTCATATTTATCCCAAGGTACAAGAAATTACCAAGCAGCAGAAAGAAGCCATGAAAGAAACCCTCAGGGAAAATTCAGAAGAACCTGTGATGAAGGAAGTTATTGAAGACCCTGATGGTGAAGGCCTAAACAGATTTTCGCCCAAGCCTGCTATTCATGTGGAGAAGAAGGACATTTTTCAGAGTATTGCACGAAGGAAAGCCAAGAGTATCTCAGAGACTTCCCGACAGCAGAAGTAAAGTTTGACCCTCAGGAAATAGAAGCTCTGATCATTACGGAGAAATCTAGAAAGAGAAAATGAAGGCATACCCAGAACACCCCAATTTCTACAGGAAAGGACCTGAGTCAGATCACTTGTTACAAGTGCAAGACCTTAGGTCACTATGCCAATAAATGTCCAGAAAAGAAGCCAAGAATCCAAGGAGCCTACATAATCACAAAGAAGCCCCGAGACATTTGTTTTCGCTGCAAGGAAGCAGGACATTTTTCTAGGGAATGTTCAAATCAGAAGAAAGCTGGAGCTGAGTAGTTGAGATTTTGATATGGATAATAAGAGTGGTAGAAAGCAATCTTATTTTCATAAGTCGATGAGTTGAGTTATGTAATGGGTGCTCAGAGATTGTAATGAATTCATGAAATCAATAATGTTAATGTGTCATGATTTCATATGTTGAATTTTATGAGTTGTTACTCTATGAACAAAGATTTTGACCATTTTCGAGGATATGAGAAATATGGTCCATGGATGAAATTGTGCATTTCATTTTAAGGGTGCTAGTACCCTGTAAGAACGCCCGACCAATGGAAAAGGAAATGTGTCCCACAGATTGGAGTTTGGACAAAAAATAGTTGGAGTTTTTCTTTTGATACGATGGTTATGAAGAAACGAAGTACTATTGGATTTAAAGGAGGTGTAATATGGAACAAGAGTTACTCCAAGGATGAGTTAAACTTGTACAAGTGTTGAAGTGAGCCAAGATTTGAAAAGGAACATACATAACCTTGATGAAGGAAGAAATTTGGAAGAATCGGTGATTCAATCAGCATGCGTTTCCTAGGAGGATACGCAAAAGCATGAGAGCCATGAAGAACGATAGATGTATGGTTCAGCTTGCAGAACCAATGGAATTATCCGAACTAAGTTCGTCGACAAGAGAAATTCTGCAATGCTTGTGAGAATTCCCGAGTGTTAGAAATGCGAGATTCGCTAAACCTTATACAGAGTAATGATTTGGGTGCAGAATGGATTGATCACCATACCGACTTACTCTGGTCATTCGCTCTTGCTATTTGGAATGGTAAATCTGAGTGACTTACCCATAGTAGAGAGACGACGATATCAAACCTTGTTTAAACCATAGAATGCTAGAACGATGGATCCCTATAACAGGCAACCGGTGCCAATCGTAGGATATACGGTGAGATTCAACCCAAACCCTTTTCTGCAGGAGAAACCATTAATTGTTGACCACCATGAGATTTCGCTAATTAATTAGAATTGGCGACACACCTGTCAGATATGAAGACCCAGTCTCGGAAGAACCTCACCAGGATGAAAGGACACGAGTTTGAGGAAAAGGTTATGCCCTACTGGAAGAGCCCCAGTGTAGGAGTTACTCCGAAGATGTGAGAAGACCGATAGTGTCCAAACTAAGGATGGAGTACATAAGATCTGTTGGAACCATAGCCCTGTTTTTAAGTGTGGTAGCACACTAGACCATTCTGATTGATGGATTTGCTAGAAGACCCCCAAACCCTAACCTTTCTTGCTAGCCTCTTCGAATCTCGAGGACGAGATTCATTTTAAGTGTGGTAGGTTTGTAATATCCCAAAATTCTAAATTTTGGAATGTTATATTAAATAAATAATTATGCTTGTTTGATTGTGGTGGGGTTGCTTGTGTGAAATGGAGTGAAATTTGAAACTTTTTGAAAATTGAATGAGAGGGAATGAAATGACTTTCCCAAACTTTCACCTTGCATTTATGATCTCCATGAATTCAAATTCATTTCATCACAAAACCCTAGAGTGAAGATGATATGACATCTTCCATATGAATAAATGAAAAGGGTTTTGAAAAGATTTGAATTCCATCTGAAAAATATTTCAAATTCAAAACTTTATGCAACTCAATGATTTTCAGGAGAGAAGATAAAATGACTTCTTCAATTATATGAAATATGAGTTGGAAGTTAAAAAGAATCAAATTGAAAGTCATTTGAAAGTATTGAAACTCCCTTTCAATTTGGAATTATTTGGATTTTATTTAAATTATTTAGCTCCTGAAAATAAATAAATGTTAATAAGGGTAAAATGATTCCCTTCAATGGAAAATTAGGAGAAAATAAATTTGAAATCATTTTGGTATTTTAAAAATGATTTTTGTTGGGTTTTAATGCAACAGTAGCACTATTTGCTTTATTTGAATTTTTGTAGATTTTATTTGCCTCTGAAAATGTGTTCATGTTTTAGAAATTATTTTTCTGAAACTTTTGATATATTATATTCCTATATAATATTTTTATTTATTTATTTGTGTTGTTTTATTTTCTGTGTTTTGTTAAAAAGAAAAAAAAAAAGCAAACGGCCGAAGCCACCGAGGCCCATCTCTTTGTCTCTCCCCTAGCTACTGAATGGGCCAGCCCAACTCCCCAGCACCTGGCCCCCCTTGCGAAAACCCTTCGCGCAGGTCGCCCG
>NC_057796.1:47408681-47409828 GCF_018294505.1 Triticum aestivum
GACCCGTTCCCCTCCTTTCCCCTCACCGAAACCCCTTGCCTCGCCCGTAATCTCTCGCTGGAGCCGAGCACCGCCGCCGCACCATTGATGCCCTAGAGCCCGCCTCCGACCTCCCCGAGACTCGCCGCCACCACCATCGTGATCCCCTCCCTCGACTACACCTTCCCAACAACTCGCCTGAGCCGCAAAACCACCGGATCGCCATCGTCGTTGATCACCGACGCCATCCGCCGCCTCGAGCTTGCCGTCGACCACCTCCGACCATCTCTTCTGACTCCACGACCACCGTTGGACTCGTCGTCGCCCGCTACATCGCCCCGACCCCTCCATCTTCATCGCGGACGACCGGAGCGCCACCGCCACCGACGTCCGAGCCGCCACCGCCGACGACGACCTCGCCGGAGACGCCACCACCGCTGTAAGCAACCTCCACCGTCCGATATGTTATTGACGGCATAGATTAGATCTAACGAACGGTTATGTTTTATTTATTAGATCGGTTTAGTTCCGGTTAGTTACGGTTTTATTAGGTTTAGATCGGTTCAAATCTAGCCGGTTTAGCCGAGCGTTTTTTTTCTGTTTAACCGTACGCGTTTTATTTAGTTTACGACCGAGCGTCGTTCAGTTGAGATCGCCCATTGCTTAGGCCCAATAGCAGCCCGACGCGTAGTACCTGCCCGTTTGTTTTTTTTATTTTCGTTTCTGTTTTAAAAACAGAAATAGTTTCAATTTTAGATTGCTTATAACTTTTATGTTTTAGATTCAATTTGAGTGATTCTTTTTGCATTGTGTCACAAATGTGTTGAAGTTTTTGTTTGCGTACTTAGTTTGCAAATTTGAGTGGTTTAAATTTGAATTATTTCAAATATGCTTCAAACACTGTTTTGGCTCTAGTTTGAGTTTTATAAAATATTTTTGATTGATTCTTTTTGCTACTGTTTTATTATGATTTTGTATATCCAGTAGGATATAGTTATTTATTTTTAGTTTAATTTTAAATTAAGTTTTTAGCAAAACAGTACTGTTTTAGTTATAGTGTTGTTTTAGTCTTTTCTTTATTGTTTTATTAGTTTTAAATTATTTCTGTTTGTCACTTTTGACAAATTTAGTTTTGTTTCTGTTAGTCAACCAAAGAAAATTTTATTTT